>NC_056744.1:1422336331-1422436331 GCF_019279795.1 Protopterus annectens
GAACTTTTTAAGTGGATTACGGTGATATGAAAGAGCATCCGTTGTGTCTCCTATTTCCCTGAAGTACATCTTTCAGGCTGCAAATTCTGAGTTCTGTGAACTTTTAAGTTGATTAAGGTGGTATGGAAGAGCATCCCTGGTGTGACATATTTCCCTGCAGTACATATTTTGTGCTGCAAAACTTGTTCTATTGTTAAGTGGATTAGTGTAATAGTTAACAGTATCTCTTGTGTCTAGTGTCCCCCCATATGTATGCCATGCTGCAAAACATGTATTAAGTTTGATGTGACTTAAGGTAACATTTATAAATCCCTGGTGTCTAGTTACCTTCTAAGTATTGCAAGATTTGCTTGTTAGCCAAAGGGAATTTATGTATGGTAGTCATCACCCCAATGCACAGATATCACCACACATGGATATACACTCACCATGCATTGAACATCCTCCCACCTGATCTCACACACACACACACACACACACACACACGCAAACTTCCATTTACCCCACCAAACACACACACATACAAACACATCTACCCCACCTATTCATAGGTTCATAGGTAGATACTAGGCTGTCTGCCCTAGGGCATTTATAAGCCTAGCCAGTGTGTATTTGGCTTCCGCCTCCCTATTAGATTAGCCTACTGTGCCTCTGTAAAGTAGGTCACAGAAGGTACCCTTTTAAGATTAGTTTACTGTGTCTCTGTCTAGCAGGGACACAGAAGAGATCTCAGGGGTGAATTTGCGATTTCCCATCCACGCGTCCAGATTTCGCTTGAAGAGGGTCAGCAAGGGGCTATGTCTAACATGAATTGGGATTCTATTCCAGAGTGAGGGGAGCCTCTGGGAAATGAATCTGTCCCTCCAGCATGTCCTATTTATTTTTGTGCTGAGGTTTAGGTCCCTGGAGTGTGTAGCTCTAAGGGACTTGGATTTTCTGAGGTGGAGCATGTCCATTAATTCTGGGTTTGACATGGCTTTGTACGACAGGCATAGATCGCCTCTGAGTAGGTGGTAAGCAAGTGAGTAGAGCTGGAGTTTCTTTAGTCTCGCTGCATAGGACATCTGTTTGTAGCCCATGATCCTCTTGGTGAGGTACTTTTGGGGTCTCTCCAGTTGCTGCAGGTGTCGGGTAAGGTACATCCCAAAAGGGGCATTGTATTCAATTATGGGCCTGATGAGTGACGAGTAGAGGGGCACAATGACCTCTCTTGATCTAGATGCGAACCCTTTCGTGATAAGGTGGGCTATATAGAAGGTCTTTCTAACCACTTTGGCAACGTGATTATCAAAAGAGAGATTGCTATCTACGTTGGTCCCCAAATCACTAATTACTTCTTCCGTACTTAATGAATTACCACCTATGTGGTAATTTGTGAGCACCTTGTTTTTTCCAAAGGGGATGACTATGTACTTTTTAGCATTTAGCTTGAGGCCGTGGCTCTGGCACCAAGCATCCGTCATTGTGAGACCCTTTTGGAGGATGTTTGTGTCAGCTGGAGATTTGATTATGGCCCCCAGTTTTCAGTCATGTGTGAACTTTGTCAGCCATAATCCCCCCGTGTTAGCCTGAACCTCAGAGAAGTATATACCAAACGAGAGGTCCCAGAACTGAGCCCTGTGGGATGCCACTTGTAACTGGTTTGGATTCGGACATGGCACCTGCGATTCTGACCATGTGGGTTCTATCTCTGAGCCAGTTTGCAACCCATCTTGTGATATAGGGGTTGATATTTAAGCTGGTAAGCTTATTTATGATGCCTGAGTGGGGTATTGTTTCCAAGGCTTTTGCGAGGTCCAGGTAGGCTGTGTGGACCACCTTGCCCTCATCTATGGCTTTGGTAACTGTTTTAAAGAAATCAACTAGGTTTAAGAGGCAAGATCTGCCCTTAACAAAGCCGAATTGGATAGGGTCCAGTGTCTGGAGGCTGCCAATGTCTTTGTTTATGAGTTCCATGATAATACGCTCCATAGCTTTCCAGACCAGACTAGTCAGGCTTATGGGGCGATAGTTTCCAGGGTCCGTTGTGGCACCACCTTTGTGGAGTGGGGCCATTGTAGCTGTACGCCATTCTTTGGGTACATATCCTGTAGTAAGGCTAAGTTTGAACAGTGACTTAATGTGAGGGTTCAGTTCTTCTTGGAGCTCGTGTAAGACACAGCCTGGGACACCGTCCGGTCCCATAGATGCTGTGTTTTTTGCTTTGGAGAGGGCAGCTTTCACCTGTGCATCTGTGATGTCAGGGAGGTTACATTCAGTTGAGATAGGCATTTGCTTCTTTCGGGGGGAAGGAGGCAAATTCTTAACCTAACCCCACCCCACTATGACCCTGAAGCAGACACGCATACACACACACACCTTACATCCCTCCTACGTCTACAGACATTCACACATGCAGCCACTCATATACATATATGCAGATATATTCCTCAACAGTGCATGTTTGCTAAACTTCCTAGAATATACCTCAAACTGGACCTTGCTTCATGTAAAAGATGAACACTAGGTTTTGGCTGAGATAATTACTATGGCTGTTGGTAAGGATTTACATAGCAAAGTGGTCCTATGAATCGCTCAGTTACATAAATAACTTACTGCAGGCATTTATGGTGGGAGAACACAAAGCTAGTTATCTAATGCCACTCCTCCAGAATGCCTCATTAGCATTTACAGTAGACCAAAGAGTTAGCCCACTGTGGTATTGTACCTTTTCCAGGTAAGCACTGTGGTGGGGCTGTCCAAGAAATGAAAACTGCTACGGCTGGAGCTAACCTTTCTGAATCCCAGCCTTTGTTTGCTTCAGTGTTTAGTAGAACAGGGGAGTTCAAATATTTTGGGATTTATAGAGGCTTATCTTTCTTACCCTAATCCAACGTCAAGAGAAAAAAACCTTTAATAAAGAAGCAAAACTTTCGGGTCCACACCCTTCCTCAATACTAAAACACATTACATCAGCAATTAAGAATTTAAATAGGAACACCAAATCCATCACATGACTGCAGCCAGCCAAGCATGTGATAGAGCAACAATTAAAACATTAAAAAGTTACTTAAAATAGATAAAAGTTGAAAATCAAAGTTGTTGTATTTTAACTAAAATAGGTTTTAGAGATACAGCACTGTTTAAACCGGGGGTGGGGGGGGGGGGTCAGCCATCAAACGTAAAATCCACTCATATACTTTATTTTCAAGCACATTGTTTAGGTTCCCTCCCCTCCCCTAATGGATTTATATACTATATCTATTACCCTGAACTTAAATTTATGGGAAATATCAGTGCACAGTATGTGCTTACATAATGCATTATTCTCATTTCCCCTGGGTATATCTGATTTGTGTTCTGTAATGCGCTCCTTCAATTTTCTAGTGGTTTTGCCCACATAAAATGAGGGGCATGACACACAGGTAGCTAAATAGACCACATTGACAGTAGTACAGCTTGCTGTCAGCTTGAAATTATAGTTTGCCTTAGTGATGGGATGTTCAAAAGTCTCACTTCCTTTACCTAATAAATCGGAGCAGCATGTACAACTCATACAACAAAATGTACCTATTCTTGTAGCTACTAATGGGATTGACTTAACAGGAAAATCTTTATAGCATAATTTGCTTTTTAAATTTCTCAAATTTCTGTAACAAAAATAGGGCCTATCCCTTACAACATTCTTCACTTCGGAAGAGGCCATTAGAATTAGCCAATTCGTCTCTATTATTTGTTTTACATAGTGTGACCATACATTAAAAGTCATAACATATCTAGTTTCCTGCATTGTAGACTTACAAATATCAGTAACTATTTGGTCATCAACTCCCATTTGGAAAATGGGTTTAACAGTCGTACCCCTTTCTGTTTTGACCCTATTACTTAACTCTAACACTTGTGCATGGTCATATCCGCTTGACATAAATTCAACTTTCATATCTTCCAGTTGCTGAAGGAAGACAGAATCATCAGTGTTAAGTTTGCTTGGTCTTCTAAACTGTGCTAATGGCCTCTTCCAAAGTGAAGAATGTTGTAGGGGATAGGCCCTATTTTTGTTACAGAAATTTGAGAAATTTAAAAAGCAAATTATGCTATAAAGATTTTCCTGTTAAGTCAATCCCATTAGTAGCTACAAGAATAGGTACATTTTGTTGTATGAGTTGTACATGCTGCTCTGATTTATTAGGCAAAGGAATTGAGACTTTTGAACATCCCATCACTAAGGTAAACTATAATTTCAAGCTGACAGCAAGCTGTACTACTGTCAATGTGGTCTATTTAGCTACCTGTGTGTCATGCCCCTCATTTTATGTGGGTAAAACCACTAGAAAATTGAAGGAGCGCATTATAGAACACAAATCGGACATACGTAGGGGAAATGAGAATAATGCATTATGTAAGCACATACTGTGCACTGATATTTCCCATAAATTTAAGTTCAGGGTAATAGATATAGTATATAAATCCATTAGGGTAGGGGACCTAAACAATGTGCTTGAAATTAAAGAATATGAGTGGATTTTATGTTTGATGGCTGACCACCCCCCGGTTTAAACAGTGCTGTATCTCTAAAACCTATTTTAGTTAAAATACAACAGAACAAACTTTGATTTTCAACTTTTATCTATTTTAAGTAACTTTTTAATGTTTTAATTGTTGCTCTATCACATGCTTGGCTGTCTGTAGTCATGTGAAGGATTTGGTGTTCCTATTTAAAGTCTTAATTGCTGATGTAATGTGTTTTAGTATTGAGGAAGGTTGTGGACCTGAAAGCTTTGCTTCTTTATTAAAGTTTTTTTTCTCTTGACGTTGGATTTTATTGCTGCTATTTTTCTTCTTACAGCAAGAGCTATGTTGTTTCTTCTTTCTTACCCTAAGCCAGACTTGTAGCAGTGAGGCACCACCATGTGCTGCCAAGTTTTGATAAGAAGAGGGGCTTCAGTAGTTAGGTAGGATAAATAAGAAGAGGGGCTTCAGCAGTTAGCTAGGATGAGGGATCCTACTAGGATGCAGAGGAGTCGGACCTCTTTTAACTAGCCATATAAACCTAAATGTGATGGAATTATGCAGAAATATGGACACAGCTCCACTAGTAACAGAGACGGTATCAAGAAAGGATTAGAATGAGTGGCAGGCATTGAATCCTGGTAAGATGGATGCATTATCACTGCACTGGATCTACTCTTCGATGATGATGCAATTATCAATATTTTGTCAGCTGAAGAAGGCTTCTGGGGAGGGCATTGAGTATCTCTACTTTTATACTGTCCTTGGCAAGATTGGTAGATGGATGGAGTCGTCTGACATTGCTTAAAAAAGATTCTGTGGAGGTGGAGAAAGTTTTGGCCACTATACGAAAGTCCTGAGAGGAGTGGGAGAGAGAATGATAGGTAGGGAATGGCCATCTCTAGCAAAACAAGTATGATTGCTGGCCATCTTCTTCCAGGCTGATACAGACTGGACAGCCTTGCAAAGACATCATTAACTAAGCCAGTTGTTGAAGTCCGTTACTTTTGGTTTATAATGTTGCATCATTTCCTGCGAAGGTACGATACTGCTCAAGAGTAGTTGCATACCAGCCTTGGATGCATATTCAAACAGCTTCACTGTGTCTCTCTTCATATAGTCCAAGGATGTCTACCTCAATTCATTCACACCTGTTTGAGAAGCACCTCACTGTATGTACCCGGGATGAAGGGACTTGAGTACCCTATCCTGCCAACTGAGAAGCACCTCACCGTATGTACATGGAGTGAAAGGACTTGCATACCCTAACAACTTGTTATGTCCTGGCACCTGAGAAGTACCTCACCATATGTACCTGGGGTTAAGGGACTTAAGTACCCTAACAACCTATATATCCTAGCACCTGAGAAGCACCTCACCATACATACCTGGGGTGAAGGGACATGAGTACTCTAACAACCTGTTATGTCCTGGCACCTGAGACGTACCTCAACATACGTACCTGGGGTTAAGGGACTTGAGTACCTTCACAACTTGTTACATCCTGGTACTTGAGAAGTAGCTCACCATCACCCTTTCTTTGTTCTGCGTGGGATGTGCACATCTGTGTGTATCACTGTTGAGTCAGTTATGACTAGGACATTCCCATGTATAGTTGTTGGCCTACAAGCCTTATGGGTTTAGATTTGCCAGTTTGGTGACCCCTATTTGTAGTGTTTGTATTAGTGGTCCTATATGTGCAATTGGTAGAATGTCTTGCCAAGGAATTTGTGCATCAGACATATACCTCAGTGAATTTGAGGCTAATGGAAAGATTTCTCATGTACCTCAACATAAGGATGCTTGCTCAACATAAGGGTGCTTGCTTTTTGATGAGAGGTGAGCTGATGTGTGCTAGATGTAGGTGCTGACAACCTGGTGGGTAGTCACATTTTGTATTGATGCAGTATATATCTATAGCTCTCAGCACTACACTCAGTGTGCAGTAGACTTTAGTGGTTGTCAGTGAGCATGCAGTAGTTTGTGGTGCCTTGTGCTAATAAGCTGATAACAGATGGTTTAAGGGTAACCTATGATGCCTTGGGTGCAGACAACTATATACAATAGGCACACTGGTGTATAATAAGTGAGCTACAGAGTGCTATCTACTTTAGGTCTTAATATCCTGTGTAATAGAAAAATACTAGTAAAGGCAGTTTTTTATAAGCCTAACTATGTACTTAGCATAGAGATTTCTAATAAATTGTGATTTGTAAAGTTTTATCTTTCTTACCCTAGGCCATTCTTTTGGTAGTGAGGTACTAACATGTGCTGCCAAGTTTTAGTAAGAAGAGAGTGCTTCTGTACTATAAAAGCTAGGAAATGGAGGTTCCAGCTTGGTGCATCAAGATGTCTCTTGACTACATTATGGTAAAAATTAAGCAGCCATTCAACTTTTAGTGGAAACTATAACTGAATATATGGATGAATAGTTCAGGGACTACAAAGACTGTAGTCAAATTTTACAACCATGACTTACAAGTATGAAGTTCACTGCAGTACATCCCGGAGCAGTTGAGCCAAATTGAACATAGTTGTTCATAAAGCAGAACAGTATAAAATCTACAAAAACATATATATATATCAGAAAACCATTGGTTTCTATGCCTTGCTTAACAAGACACACAAAACGCTCGCAGTTTTACCATCTTTGACAAAATAAACTAGTGTGACAAATGAAAGAGAAACCACAAGCAAAGTAAGCAGTGCTACAGCCTGCAAAATTCGTCCATACAGAAGCTCTGTAATATAAATGAAATTAAAATAATCACTTCAGTGATCTTGTAGGGACCATTGTCGGGTGAAATTCATTTATGTAGGTCAGTATCAGTAGGCACTGTTTCACTCCTCAGAATAGCCCAGCCAAATGGAGTGCAGTTGCTTGCAAAGCAGAACAATTAAAAAATAAATAAATAACAGGCAATCAGAAAGCCACTTGTTTATGCCTCGCATGCTGAACATGCAGACGCTGATTTGGTCTTAGCCAGATTTGGACAGATACAACAAGTTAAGCAGAACTTAGAAAAACAAAGGCATATATTTTCATCAGCTATACAATCTGTAGTTGAATATTAAGAACTACAGACTCTAAACCTGGTTTGCTTTGTAAGCCAGGCATGTTCCATGCAGTAGATTATAAATATTGGCAGTCTGTTATGGTAAATTGTGGTAGCTGGTAAGTGGAAAGTGGATCCAGAGATGTTTAGCATCTTTACTCTTCTGCAATCCCCCTTGGATAGCTCTAGTTGCCTCTCTGGAAACAAAGAGTTTTTGTTCCAGGATCCTCATGACTGGATGCAGAAAAGTGTGTTTTTATCCTTCAAATGGAAACAGGAATTTTTTATGTTTTCCCACAACTCCATTGATATAGAAGGTCTTCATAAGAAACAATCTCGACTATTGGCAGTGGAGACCATGGGTGGGATTTTTGTTTACAAACTTATGCACTTGTTAACTATGTATACAGAGTGGTGATATGAGCTTCTTATTGACACAGCCTGGTTATGAGGCAGGCGTTACACTCACTTAAAGTGCATAATGTACTTAAATTGTTGCATACAAATTAAGCAGACGGGTCTGTTTACAACACAGATTATATAAATTGCTTTATAGCACAAATCCTGATGACCATTTACTAAAGAAAACAAAACAGTCTCACATTGAAAATAAATGTAACATGGACATCTAGATTTTCTTCCCCTGAATCTCAGTCATTGCCAATTCATCTTGCTAGTGGCACATTTTGCATACCTTTGGCTACAGGCTGTTTTCAAGCCGTAGGTCCCTACTCCCATTTTAAGGACCATGCATAAATGCAGGTATTCTCTGACTCACATTCCTGTTTCTTTTAAATTATAGCTCTTCTTTAATACAGCACATCTATTAGGAGTGAATTGTAGTAATACAGCACATCTGTTAGGAGTGAATCATAGTAATACATCACATCTGTAAGGAATGAATTGTAGTAGTACAGCACATCTGTTAGGAGTGAATTGCAGTAATACAGCACATCTGTTAGGAGTGAATTGTAGTAATATAGCACATCTGTTAGGAGTGAATTGTAGTAATACAGCACATCTGTTAGGAGTGAATTGTAGTAATACAACACATCTGTTAGGAGTGAATTGTAGTAATATACCACATGTGTTGGGAGTGAATTGTAGTAATACAGCACATCTGTTATAATACAGTACATCTGTTAGGCGTCAATTGTATTAATACAGCACATCTGTTAGGAGTGAATTGTAGTAATACAGCACGTGATTCAATATTATACATTATAGATGATATGAAATTCGATATTATGGTTTTTAGATGTTATGGATTTTAGATGTTATGGTCTAGATGTTTTGATTTTAGATGTTATAGTTTTAGATGTTTTGAAGGGCAAATATATATATATATATATATATATATATATATATATATGGGGGTTGACCTGTAGGCAACATTTTTATTTTATGCTATTACTTGTGTAATCTGAAGTGAGTTTAAACTTCAGAATGTACATTAAATGGGGACTGTAAACAACAGAAAGAGAGAAGAGAAATATTTTGCTAATAGATTTTTCCGCATTGGCAAAGCATTAATAATTGTAGCTGACCTAGAGGTAAAGATTGCTCAGCTTGATGTCATTTGTGTCTGTGATGAGTAGTTCAATGTGTGTGCTAAGAAATCCAGAAATAAGCATTTTTTTGTTTTGTTTGTATCATTTACTTGACTTGGTGATTGAAGTAAAGAAGCATATTGACAAAACACCACTGAAATTTTCCCCAGAAGTGTTTGAAACTGACTACTGGAATATTAGTGTGTATGCTGAAGTTGTGCTGGAATGGTTAATACCTTAAAACAGATGTGGGGAAAGCAACCCTGAAGCATTGTCAACTGTGATCTTAACTAACAGCTTGATAACTCACTGATATCTTCCAAATAACTGTGATTACAAGCTGTGAGGTCTGCTTTACTGAAACTCTAAAAAATAAGATACAAAGTACAAGAACTCAGAAAGAAAATGCAGTCTTTAAATTGTTGTTAATCTGTGCTGCTTTAAATACAGTTGTGTTTTGTTTGCCTCACACAAAGACAGGGAGCAGAAACAGATATTAGACTCTTGGTAAATTTAAGTGGAGCAAATCTTAAACCAGTTTAAAAAAATAATTGTATAGAATCAAAACAGTGACAGAATGCTTATGTATTGCTGAATATTTAAAAAAGTGACTTGAAACTGCTAAAAGATATGCATATCAAATTTCCAGATGTTTCTTAACAGAGATGTGCATAGTGAATGCACTAAGCTGCTAAAGAAATTACTGGCTTGCAATGAGCAGTACATTTCACTTTCAAATTGAAATTAGGGTTTACTGCACTTAAATAAAAATTCAGTGGTGTCAAATTACCTGTGAATTGCAGGCTGTGGAAATTGCCATAGTAAATACAAAGTGTGGAAAGGTGTCGTGTCCAAATGAGAGCTTTGCAAGTAATGCAAGTTATGAAAAAGTAGCCTGCTTAAAAGAAATGAAGGAATAACTGTATTAATATGATTTTTGTGGAAACACAGAGTCTCTCTCTACCCTAAAGAATTTGCAAAACCTTGATAATGATGCTTGACCTGGCATTTACAAAGGCAGGGAGAGAGTGAAATGTATTGTATTGGAAGATACAGTAACAAGATATTAATGAATGTGTGACAAAAAGATCTGTTTTTATTCTATTACGATGGAGTGCAGATAACTGCATAGATTAAAAGGGTAGAAAGCTTCCAAATGTATATGTTTTTTTCCAAATAGTTTATTGATTTTCAAAAAGACAAAACATAATTTCTACTAGAATACAAATGAAACAAAGGTAAACTATATACAATATGTACATATGGCCTATATGAAAAAAATGAGAATAAGAGTTAGAGAGAGGTAGTTACACATAACAAAAAAAAAATCAGTGTAATTTCTCCAAGTACTAAAAAGATGTGGAGATCTTTAAAGTCTCAATGAGAGAAAACACTTTCTTCCAAGGATTGTTGATCCATTTATTAGGGAAGATTCTTGTTTCTTTTACCATTGTTTCCATATGTATTGTTTCTTCTAGTAGAGTCATAAATTCTTGAAAGTTGGGCTCAGATGAAGTTTTCCATTTTCTTGTAATACATTTTCTAGCAATTGCTAGCATAGTCAATAGTAGATACAAATTATTTTTGCTCATAACATTTGTTTCAGTTACATTCAGAAAAATCATGTATTTAGTTTGTATGAAGGAATCTGAAAAAATAGCTTGAAGGAAATTTCCAGTCTCCTCCCAGATTTTTTTTAATTTTGATACACTCAGAAAATATATGAATCCAGTCAGCATTACAATTCTGAGAACATCTCCAACAAAACATTTGTTTAGAAGAGTCCATTTTAGCTATCCTATTGGGGGTGTAAAATGCCCTATGTAAGAATTTACATGAAAAAAATCTTCCAAGCTTGTAGATTGGAAGTTAATTTAATAGAATACAATAAATTAATTTTGTTTTTAGAGGAGAGGTTAATCTGATGACCTTTAGTAATAAAGTTCCAGAAGTTTTGTTTTGGATTAACTTTGTAAATTATTAAGTTTTTATAGAGCAATGAGGTTAAATTAGACCAGTTATGATTATTATAAACCATTTCTTCGATAATGGAAATTAATTTTGGTTCAGAACTAAAGGAGAAATTATTGATTATTCTGTATAACTCTTGAGCATGAAATAAAATGCTTTAAAGTATAAGTCAGTCTGAATGTGGAATATCAAAGGTGTTTATTATTTGTTGTATGTTTAAAACTGATGAGTTCCTAATACAATTTTGCCAAAAGTAAAATTTTTTAGTTCCCAATTATTTATAATGTTTTCATGTAATTTGTTGGGAAAGTTTTTAGTTATTTTGAAAGGAATTAAGAGTTCCCACCATAATTTAATGTCTAGGTTTGAGTTTATGAAATATCTAAATGAGTTGTAGATGTAGTTTATGAAGACTGAGTTGGTGAGTTTCAAAATGTTAAATTGTAAATTAAGACATACTATTTTCCAAAATATATTTATTTGATCATTTGAAAGAGTATTTTTTGTGAGTTTATTCTCATTTAAAAAAATAGAAATATAAAGGGATTTCCAAGCTGATGAAATTTTTGGGTCTATCCAGTTGAAAACTATTTTAAATATAGAAGCCTTAATATATGTCTCTAAGTCTGGAAAATTAATTCCTCCCATTTCCCATGGTCTAATATGGTGAGCATAGGCTATCCTGTTTCATTTAGGAAACCAGAGAAAATCTACAAGAATTTTATTTATGTCTTGTAATAGTTTTTTATTAGGTAGCATTGGAATGGCTTGATCTATACAGTTTATTTTTGGTAATAATTCCATCTTTATTAATTGAAGTCTATCCTCAAACTTTAGGAATAATTTATTCCATTTGTCAGTGAGTAGTTTTATGGTATTTAAGATTTTTTTATAGTTTGTAGATAGAGTGTTATTAATATTGTCATCAATAATAATTCCTAGGTAATTTATAGAAGATACCTGTTTTCCTATTAAATGGACTGGAGTTATGAAATAATTTTGTTTTTTATTTAAATGCATATAACTTGATTTAGATTCACTTATACATAAACCTGAGCTATCAGAGAACATTTTAGTCTGAATATCTAACTCTTTAAGAGATTCTTGTGAGACACTCAGAGTTAAAATTATATTGTCCGCAAAGAGCATGATTTTGGAATTAAATTGATCATAAATGTCTTTACCTTTATTTTTTGTGTTTTGACATAATGTAATAGCAAATAATTGTATTGCAAGAGCGAATAAAATGGGTGACAAAGGACAGCCTTGCTTTGTACCTTTGAGTGTTTTAATGGGTTCTGAAGTAAAAGGGCCTAGTTTTACATATGCAAGATTATTTGTATATATAGATTTTTTATCAAAGTAATGAAATGAGATGGAAAATCAAAGATTACTAAAGCTTTGATGAGGTAATCCCATTTCAGCATATCAAAAGCTTTTTCAATATTGAGGGCTATTAGAAGAGGTTCTCGGTTGTCCCTATTTAAAATGTTGATAAGGGACAGTATTCTTAAAATATTATCGTAAGTGTGCCTATTGTAAATAAAACCAGACTGATCAGAATTTATAATAATGTGTTAAGGATTTTTTAATTTTCATTACAAGAATGGATACAAATATCTTGTAGTCATTATTTAGCAAGGAAATTGGTCTATAAGAACTACATTGTTTTGGATCTTTATTTTCTTTTAATATAGGAGTGATTAGGGAATATTTCCAAGAGGGAGGAATTAAATTATCGGTTTGAATTGCATTTAAGGCTTAGGGAGGGAATACGTTATATACTTCCATTATAATTCCATCTATCCCAGGGGCTTTATTATTTTTGCTTTCTTTAATTTTATCAACTACTTATTTAAGAGAAATTTGTTTTAAGATCTCAGATTTTAGTTTATCTGGAATTTTATTTATTTTAAGTAAACTTTTATCTACATCTAAATGTTGAAATTGTGTTGAATTATTGAGTTGATGGCCAGAATAATGATATTTAAAGGCTTCAAGAATATCACTAATGTCTGATACCATTTTATTATTTTTACTTTCATGAATGATTTTTGTAATATTGTTATCTTAGGCTTGTCTTTTAACTCTCATTGAAAGATTATGTAGATGTTTGGGCGACATTGAGTGTGAGTTGATTTTTAGTTTTTCTAATGCCAAATTTGTTTTATGAGTTAATATTTCATTGTATTTGTTATTTAAGTCTGTAATTGTTTTCTTTTTTTGTTTTTGGATGTTGTGAATTATCTTTATTGATAATTATAAGCTTATTTTGAATATTATGAAGTTCCGATTCCCATTCTTTAGTCTTATTTTTAAACCAAGCTAGAATTTTACCAAATAAGTTAGTTTTTAGTGTATCCCAGAGAATTGTCAAACAAATATCATTTGATTGGTTAATGTCAAGAAAGTTTTGAATTTTGTGATCTAAAATCAATTTCAAGTTTTAAAACAAGTGAATTATGATCTGAAAAGGGGCAAGGGATGATAGAAAAGTTAATTATTTTCATACTTAAATCTTGAGATATGTAGAGTTTATCAATTCTGGTTTGGGTGCCAAATCTATAATCACTATGAGAAAATGATAGTGAGTTAGGGTCTTTATAACTGTAGGTGTCAGTTAGATTTAGGTTCTCACACCAATTTCTTAGAGCTTTTCCTAGAGAAGTAAGACGGATGTGCTTTTTATTCGAGGTTTCAGAAATGTCTAAAGTACAGTTGAAGTCTCCCCCTAGAATCAAAATACCCTTATAAACTTTGTTAATTAGTTCTAAATGTTTCCTAACAGTTCCTATCCCTATACCAGAAAACCAATAGGTGTTAACAAGTGTCCATATTCTATTATTAAATCTAATTATTACAGTTGAAATAAGACCTTCTTTGTCTTCATGCTTATAAATAATTTGGGGAATGATGATGTTTTTCCTCCAAAGTATTAAAACTCCTCTTGTTTTTTTCTTGCTTGGTTAGCAAGATAGATTTATATATTCCAATGGATTCCAATTAAAGTTATCATCTGATTTTAGATGGGATTCTTGAATAAATACAACCTGAATTTTATTTAGTTTCAAGTATCTAAGAAAATTAGATATTTTCCTTGGATTGTTTAATCCATTAACATTTAAGGATAGTAAGGTTAAATCAATCAAGTATGACTTTCTTGTGAATTAATTGAAGTTTTCATGTTTGGTATTGACTGGATAATAAAGAGTGTAACTTTATCTAGAAAAAAATTGTCTGAAATAGTTAGTTTAGTTCTCCCTAACAAATTGTGTAAAGTTTTATTAGAGATAGGCCAATAAAATGAAGATTTGAATACTGAATAAAAAATAAGTAAGAGTAACCATATTATTAAAGAGTATATTGAAAACTTTAACCAACATGAAGTGACATGCACTTCTAATCTGAGTGAACATATAAGTTCAAACAGATTAACCTTCATTACAAACAAAACGTGATTAACGACAATAACATGTCTGAGCTTCAGTATGAGTTAATAGGAGATCTAAAATTAATTTATATATCCACTTTTGTTGTTAGAATTGAATGAATAGATGAAATTTGTAATACATAAAGGAAATAGATTTGAAACTGATGTAATAGAAGCAGCTTATTCAAAACAATTGTTAATGGGAGCAAATACAATTTTAAGTAATTGTATGTGTATAGAACAGAGGAAGATTTCATATAATAAAAACAATGCTAAGTTATGAAATATTCAAAGTAGAAAGAAAGTCTAGGTATAATGATTGATGAAACATATTTAATGATAAATACTGTAACCAAATAAAATAGTCATAGTTTAGTAATAAAATAAATAGATGCATAAATAAACATATATACATAAATTTTCCATATTATCTACTTTGTCAATGCCTTAACTATTTCAAATTAAAGAATATACTAGCCATTAACAAAGTTAGTATAAGTAAGTTCATTTACTAGAGTTGAAATTAAGTATCTAATGATGACTAAGAAAATCCCTTCTGTCTTTTGAGACCACTATACTGTAAAAAGACGTTTTGAACATATTGTGGAAATTGAGCTTGTAAACTTTTAATATTTAAATAATATAGCATATAATCAAATTACACATTGTAGACTCAATGAAGCATGCCAGATATAGAAGTATCACATTTACTAAAATACAAATATTTATCCAATTTCATTTCTGGCATGTTTAGATTATAAAATTGCTTAGTGGATAAGTATAACAGAACAAAGTACACTAGATGTAAAGCATCATTATTTTCACTGCGTAAAGAGTTTCATTTTTAACTATCAATAAGACAATTGAAGAACTATTCTAAATCAGCAGCCACAGATTTCCTCAATATCAATATTCATTAATACAAGGATAATAAAGTTAGTAATGTACTAGTTCACTAAGTTATAAATAATATTACTTACATTCTTTTTGGGTAGTGATTAACAGCATAGTCAATCCCAAATCAAAATTCTGTATTAGTTCCATTGTACTATATGCACAAAAAAAATGCCTTAAGTTATTGAATACATGTAGTCAATACTAGTGTTATGAATTTACTCAAATCGAAAAAGATATGAAGTATTGTTTAAAAGTATCTTATTCCAGAATTATGGCAATTTATATTCTCTAGGTTCATAGGTTCATAGGTTCATACTAGGCTATCTGCCCAAGGGCATTTATAAGCCTAGCCCATAGTTATGTGGCTTTCGCCACCCCTTTAGTTTGAATAAAAACTATGCCTATCATTTTGCTGTGCCTCTGTCAAGCAGTGACACTGAAGTAATCCCTGGGGTATATCTGCAATCTCCCATCCATTGGTATAGGTTCATAGGGTTTCATATTTCTACTGAGTTGTTATGCATATCTTTATTTTTATTGTCATCTAAAAGGTAAATATTCTTAAAACCCATTTCAAATTTGCTAAACAACAACCCATAGAGAAATCTGGATCAGAAATTTAACTAAACAGATAGCTTATATTATATGTTTGCAAATTAAAGCTAAGAATCAATACTTGCAAGTTCATTTCTGCCTACTATGCATTTAATCTTGTCTATAGTTTTAAATAAATAAAAAGCAAAATGCTAATTTACCAATTAATCATCTGCTATAGTTAATTTAGACTAACTCCCATCACTACCTACACTAAATGCTTTGTTGTTTCATAGGATGTCTATTGTAAGAAAAATTGTGATCGCTACTGGTGATGTGAATACCACACACACACTGCTTTTCTACTACATTAAGATTTATTTATTTTTATTTATTTTTATTTATTTGCATTTGTTGACTGGGCTAGTCTAGCTGGATACATATCCCTTTTCAGTAGAGGCCCGAGGAGAAAAGCTCCAACATGAGTGAATTAATACATTCAAAATATTCTAAAAATGACTAGTTTCACATTACAAAATAAGACATGATAAGAAAAAAATAATAAATTGTGAACAATGTAAGGTTTCATTAGAGTAGAGGTAAGAAATAAACAAGTCTTAATGCTTTAGTAGGGTTCATGTGAAGTCAATCAAAATCTAAAGCATTAGAACATTAGCAACACTTTTTAGTAGTGTTGTTCATAAGATATGGGGGGTAATTGTTAAGGAAGCAGGAGAAAAAGAAACACGGGAGGGGAGAGAAGAAAAGTAGATTCAATCAGGCTTTGAGCAGGGGCAAAGCTAGTGTATTTTAAGGTGGTCTCTAAGGTGTTTTTTAAAGATTAGAGAGGATGAGAGTGAGGTGAGTGTATTAGGAAGTTTGTTCCAGATTCTACCCACAACATTGGAGAAGAGGGAATTGCCTGCTTTGTTATTAGAAGGGTTGCTGGCAATAAGTAGCTTATTAGCTGAGCGTAGTGTTGAAAGATTTTTATAAGGGGAGATCAGATTAATGAGGATGGGAGTATTAGTAGGATGGTGCAGGATTTTTTGTGCAATCACAAGTTGATTGTATTGTAGTTGATTTTGTAGTTCTAACCATTTGAGTTGTTTAAGGTTGAGGCAGTGATGGGTTCTGTACGGAGAGCCAGTGGCAAATCTGGTTATGTTATTGCAGCTAGTTTCAAGTTTGGTGAGATTATGCTTTGATAGATTGGTGTAAATGGCAGATGCATAGAATAGGGTGGAAGTGAGATGAGTCTGGGCAATGGATTTCTTAGCTAGTGGTATAAGGAAGGGTTTTATTCTATACAGGGAGCCTAATTTTTTATTAACAGTTTTTATAATATTATTAACATGGGCATCGAAGCTGAGGTTATGGTCAATAGTTATACCAAGTAGTTGAGCAGTGGAATCAGGGGAAATGCAGGGTCCATTGTCAGAGGTAATAGCGAAGTGGAACTGAAGAGATTTTATGGTGGGAGTAAAGAGTAGTAGCTTAGTTTTCTTGGGGTTAAGAAGAAGGCAGCATTGGGTGAACCATTTTTCAACTGTGTTAAATACATTTTGTGTAAGGGTGTGGAGAGAGGAAGAAGACTTGGCAATACAGATAAGAGTAGAGTCTTCAGCGTATTGTATACAGGTGGATTGTGGAAAAACAGTATGGAGATCATTAATAAAGATGGAGAAAAGAAGAGGGCCTAGGATAGAACCTTGAGGAACTCCAGTGCTCACTGGGAGGTGTGTGGATAGATTATTGTCCCAGAGTACTGCTTGTTGTCTATTTTCCAGATAAGATTTGAACCAAAGGATTACTTGTGGGTCAAGAGATTGGGCTTTTACCACATTAATAAGTAGGTTGTGATTGACCATATCAAAGGCTTTGGAAAGGTCAATAAATAGAGCAGCTGAGAGACAGTTATTGTTACGATTCCTATTTATGCAATCAGTAAAAGTTAAAAGGGCAGAAGTAGTGCTATAAAAGGGCCTAAATCCATGTTGGCAGTTAACAAGCAAGTTGTTTTGGAGAAGGTGCTGGAGTAGCTGATGGTGAATACATTTTTCCATAATTTTGGCTAGTGGGGAGAGTAGAGCAATAGGACGGTAGTTGGAGATTTCAGTAGATTTACCTCCTTTGTGCAAAGGGATTATATGAGAGAATTTCCATATAGAGGGGATGTAGGCTTCAGAGATGGATCTGTTTATCAGGATAGAAACAGGGTATGCTATGGCTTTGGCTGCAATTTGAAGGTATGCTGCTGGGAGGCAATCAGCCGAGGGAGTGCAGGGTTTGGGTTTTTGAAGGAGTTTGCAGATAAAGGAGGTTGGTACAGGTTGCAAATGAAGGGAGGGAAAGGGACTGTTAGTGTGTTGTGTAGGAGTGGGGTTCATGGGAACTAGAGTTTGAGTTAAAGTTTGAATAGCTTCAGTGAAGTAATTGTTAAAGGCATTAGTTATTTGCAGAGGATTACTACTGGGAATAGAGCAGGGGGAAGGAGTTGTGGCATGTCCTGGTTTGAGAAGTTTATTAATGCCAGAACAGAATTTTTTAGGATTATTAGAGCGTGAATGTTGCATGTGGGAGTAGTAGTTTTTTTTATCTGAGATTATATCCTTTTTGACAGCATTTCTTAGTTGTTTAAAGTATAGATGATCTACAGAGCTTTTAGAGGTTCTCCATCTTGCCCATATTTTGTTTCGTAGAAACATTTTTTCTTTGGTTTGTTTTGTGAGCCAGGGGGCTATTTTTGTCCTGATTCTGGAGGAGCGGAAAGGAGCATGGTTATTTAGAATTTGAAGGAAAGTAGAATTAAAGTAAGAGATTGCTTCCTCTAGATTAAGTAGTTTTAGAGATGACCAGTTACATGCTTTTAGTTCATTAATAAAGTTCTCAGCTTGGAAGTGTTTTTCAGAATGATAGGTGACAAAATTGTTCTTTTCTGGGCTATATTTCTTTTGTTTAGTGATAAAGGTTAAAATGTGATCACTAATGTCGTCAGGGAGAGATCCTACCTTATAGGTATCTGGGTGACTATTTATAAGGATCCAGTCAAGAGTAGTTTCTTTCTTACTTGGTTTGTGGATCCTAGTGGGGAAGTTTATTATTTTATTGAAACCAAATAAATTAATATGGGTGTTAGGGGTGGGGGAATTACACAAGGTCCAGTCTATATTAAAATCGCCTAATACAATTGTTTCCTGTGGTAAATGGGTAGAAAGGCTATTGAGAATGTTTTCTAGGGTGCTAATATTGTTTCCTGGAGGGATGTAAGAGCAGATTATATAGATTGCTTTAGAGCTATTCATTTGGAGTTTGATAGTAAGGGTCTCAGCATTGGTATTTGAGGGTAGTGATACATCATAGAGTGAAACCAGAAGATCAGATTTGTACAAGATAGGTACACTGCCACCTTTTTTTTGATGTACGGTCACATCTTAGGATATTATATCCAGGAGGGGTTATTTCTAGGTCATGAGTAGAAGGTTTTAGCCAAGTTTCTGTAAGGCAAAGGATATCAAATGGATAAACCTGAAGGAGAGCATGCAGTTGACCAATTTTATTGTTAATGCTACGAATATTAAGATGTGCTATACTGAGGGAGTTCTGAGTTATTAAGGAAGAGGTAGCATTATTAAATGATGGATTCTGTAGACTGGTATTTGGTGGGGATGGGCCAGGATTGGGATGAATATCTCCACCCGTTAGAATGTTTATGGTTTGAATGGATGAAATCTTTAAGTATTTATAGTACTTGGGTGGGGTTATCTTATTGGGGAGGTAAGAAACATGGGTGTTTCTATGGAACTTGGGAAGCAAATAGGCTGAAGTAGAGGTGATGTTGCTATGAAAAGGCTGTGGGGATGTGTGATGGGGAGTGTTTGTAGATAGGTCACATTGTGCTTTAGAGTGTAGTGTTCATATGCAGTGAGTGAGTAGGTTAAGGATAGAAGTAAAAATAAGGAAGAGGAGACAAGAAAGTTTTTCAGGGAAGGTTTGAGAGAATGGGCCATTAGGGCAGTGGAGTAGAAAGGTTATATACAGAAGATAGGAAGCTTAAAGTGTAGATAAAAGGTAGGGAGAGATAAATGTAATGGTTTAGAAAGATAGTCAGAAGAATGGAGAAGGGAGCAGAAGATAAACTAAATAGCTGTAAAAGAAGTGATTATAGTTACTGATTATGTGTAGAGGTGAGTAAGGAGTAAGCTAAGGAGAGAAGTCAGGAAGAGTGGTGTTAGATAAAGAGGTGGAGTAGAGAAGAGGAGGTAGGGGAGGAGTTGAGAATTATATGTTGAGACTGATTGGATAGGTAGTAACGTGGGTGTGACTTGTTAGGTATAAGTGTAATAGCACTGGGGGTGGGTGGGAATTGGGGGTAGGGAGGGGAGCGGAGTGAGCCCAAAGGGCGAACGGAGCAGGCTAGAGCAAGTAGTGAAGGAGACAATCAGTGAGCAGAGCAGCCCAGTTAGGGAAGGTAAGCAGGTGAGTAGCTTCAGGTGGAGCAGGTAAAGTTCAAGACAGAAGTATGGAAGGGGAAGATATGTTGTTTACTAGTTAGAGGGTAGAAGGTGGTATGAGAACAGGTAGGAGCATAGAGTTAGCAGTTACGGAATATCTGGACAACCAGACCAGGCAGGAGAATGTAGGAAAGAAATATAGCAAGGAGTTAAACTAGTAAGAGTGAAAAGAGGGTAAAGGTTGAGGCCTGGTTAGACTGCCACCTAGTGATCTGTGGTGGTATTGCAACAAGTGACTAAGGGCAGAAAATTAACTAGTGAAGAGTAAGGTAGGCAGTATGGGAAAGGAGATGTTAGACAGTACAGGTCTTGGAGAGGGGTCTGGCTGCTAGTGTTCCTTTCACAGATGCCAAATATTTAGTTAGATCAACAAACAGAGTTGAAAATGGCTATCAACAGGGTCAAGAAATAAATGTACTTTATAAAAATGCTGCTCAGGCAGTATTAAAGTGTTGGGACAGCAAAACAGTAGATCCAAATTGGGAAGACTTGTGGGAGACGGTATCCTTAATAGCCAGATAAGATCCTTAGTTCAGGGTAATGTCTAGACAGCTAGGAGGATAAGAAGGTAGGGGAAACAGGGAGTTAATATAATGAGGCAGTAATAAGTAGCTCAAGTATCTGCTTAGAATAGACTTAACAACAGTTTAGCTTACACAATACAACTACAAAACTACAATGTAATCATAAAATAGAAGTAATAAACAACTGTGAACAATAGTCGTCTGTTCTAATGAGGCTAGGTTAGAACATGGAGTCTGTCAGTAAAAGCATTTTCTATCCTTGAACTATAACTCAGGTGCAGACATAGAATATGAAATAATATGTAGTTTAACAGTATAAATCAGTAAAAGGAGTTGGCAATGGCTAAAAAGTTCAAACAGTTATAGCAACATATTGTATCAAAGGAAGACATTAAATTGCGAGTAGCAAAAAAGAACACTTCCTAACAGCATCTTGAAAGAGGTAGAATGCTTAGGGATAAGCAGGCTCACAAAAACGCATAGCAGCCACTTGGAATTTAGTAGAATTCCCACAGAGGGGAGGTAGGATGCGGCTTAATAGTATCCTCTAGGGTAATTAAGAAACTCCCATGCAGTAAATTAGGACTTCTTACATTCCAAATTATGGTTGAGAAAGTAAAGGAATTCTGCTATAACTGTTGCAAAGGAAGCCTTTCAATGAATAATCAAAAAGCAAAGCAAGATACTGGATAAAACCTCAGCCAACATTAAAGACTCACCAGCCTCTTACAAATTAGGCAAATAATACTGACTATAGAGAACCTAAACTGATGACATAAAATCTATATATAGAGACGTTACTGAAGTGCATAATTCATGTAAATTGAGAGCAAAATTCTGTTGTGAAAACAGCTGCATGCAGGGTGCTAGAAACTAGCAGCATTACAATAACAGTAGGAATTAGCAACTTTAAACATAGCCAAAAAAACTGAGTGCAAATTTAAAAATAATCGGAGACACTTCATCTATTAACCTGACCGGATGGAGGACTGAGTTAACATACATGTTCTGAATGATACCAGTTTATAGCTTTCAAATATCGAATAGCATTCATTTTAAGCCACTACTATCATGACAAGTTAAGAGGCTCAACTAAAATCCAAAACAAAATCTGCGTTAGTTGAGAGGTATAGGTAGGAGCTGATCAACTATTTCGAATGGACATCCACACAAGAGTTGAACCGCACAACTATAAAGTAATAAAACACCAGAGCAGCGACCAGCTACCCTATTATTTGCATTCTTGTGCACCAATTTGAGCAGATTTGTAGCTCTAAAGCTTCCATCTCCAAGACAAGGGACATTGGCTGTTTAAACGGAAGAAGCTCTAGGATTGAGTATCCCAAGAACCACTAACAGCCTACCTGTAAGCACCACACACATCCACATTCACTCATAGTAAGCCACTACTCAACACATAATGTATATCTGCCATCCCGACACCGCAGTAGATCTGGACAATCTAAACAAAACAGAGGGACACAGACCCCGAATCAGACATCCTCCATGACTATTGTTCTCAAAAAATGAATAAAAGGGGTAATTTACTAACTTACTCTTGCTGTACGATTCTCGACCGTCCACATTCCCACAGAAACCAGACAAACTCTGCAGCACGCCAATGTCTCTCCCCCTCAAAACAACCACCCCATGCAACCGCCATGCGATCACCACAAGCATTCGCTAGTGTATTGGATCTGTTGCCCGGCAACGAAAAAGCCCCCAAAACAAGTGTCAGACCATGCAACAACAGATCCACAACCACATCGAGAGTTCTCCCATGGCCCAACAAGGAACAAACCTGTTCACATATTTCACCATCCCAGGCAATCACGAAACACAACATCACAGTAAACTAACCTGTCAAATCCCATAACGGGCAATGTTCACCGCCAGTCTTCAAGGAGCTACAGCCCTCCCCACAGCATAATTCGTGCAGTTGACAGAAATAACTGTAAAAACATGCATCGCATAACATAGAGTCCATCCTCGTCAGCAAACATACAGAACCTTCACCATTGTATCTCTAAGTTTGCAAACTAGCCTGGCCAAACATACATCCTTAAACTAAACAGTGCACGACTCAACAGTAAAGCAACGGTGTAAATCCGTACAGTGCACTCACTGATGTATAACACGAACTGATCTAGACAGGCACCTTCCTAAAAACTGAAACATTTTCTAAACATAGAAGACTTTAATATTTAGTAAATAAATAATATGAAAGAAAAAATATCTCAACTAATCAGACTATTTAATCAATCGGAATAGACAAGTGAAGTCAGAGAATGTGAGATGGAAGCTCTCGTCAGTAACAACTATAAAGCTGCATATACGTATGCGGTATAAATGTGTGGGGTAGATAGTACATGAGTTATTTTGATAATAGGTGAGGTTAATTTAGTTTAATCTACCTATAACTGTGTGTAAAAACATTTAATTCTTCATATTCCTATATTTTAGGATGAAAGCTTCCATGTTAATTATGTAGATTCTATTTTAGAGGAGAGACAACATTTGTTAGCTCGAGGCTATTTTAAACAAGAGTGACAGTAAACAGTCATAATGGAATGTTAGAACGCTAAAAGTGAGTAGAGTAGTAACTAAAGTCTAAATTATAAAATATTGTAATAAATGTATTTAAAAATCAAAAACCATATCAAATTAAGAATTGTATAAAGTATAAATGCATACAGCATATGTTTAATTGCTGCTAATAAAGCAAAAATCAAGGGTGTCATTTGAACAAGCTATTATTATTATATGGGTTCTTAGTAAGTAGCTTTGTCGCCTCACAGTAAGACACTGACCGGTTCGACTCTCAGCTAGAGCGTTTTCTGCATGGAGACATGCGTGAATGGGCATACCTTTGTTGAAGGTTGTGCATCAGGGCTGGCAACTCGGCACGTAAAAATCAACTGCCAATCATTAACAGACCGGAGTTCTGCTGTGGCGACCCCTGACCGGGAAAAGCCGAAAGACACAACAACAACAACAACAACAAGTAAGTAGCTATATTAAGGACCATTAGAGAAGTCTAAACACATGAAATATAAGATGTAATCTTAGTAAGGTTCAATCAGAAAATGTAAGAAAACATTCTTATAGGTGTATGTTAGGTAACATTACATACCTTTTTGAATGATTAGAAATTAAATCAAGTCCTAGTTGATGCTTTGAGAGAAGTAGTGACTCCAGAGTTTCTAGGATCAGTTTTCAGTTTCTTCTTTCTCATATCAGTCCAGTTATTTTTCTCAGAGGTTCTTTTTAAAGTGGTGGAAGATGACCAATCCATGTCTTCTGAAATTGCAGTTATGTTGTTGTTTTTGATGAAAGTTATAGCTTCTTCGACATTGTTGAATGTTCTTATGTCATTTGAATAAAGGATTCTGATTCTTGCAGGGAAAGCAAGTTGTGCCTTTATTTTATTTTGTTTCAAATATCTCACAAAAGGCCAGTTTTTTTTTCCTTAGTTCCAAGACTCTTGAAGAATAGTCATTGTCAAATCTACCAAATCTAATTTGACTCTTATTATATATCAATGGATGACCTATCCAGGCAGATTTGAGAACAAGTTCTTTGTCTAAATAAGACAAGAATTTCACTATAATAGATCTAGGAGGCATATTGGAAGAAGAAGGAATAGGTTTCCCTGTAGCTCTGTGTACTCTTTCTATACAATTTGATAGACCTTCCTTTAGGTCTACTATGTCTGGAAGCCAAGAGTTAAGAAATAAAATAATGTTTTCACCTTCGTTTTTTTCTGGAAGGCCAAAAATTCTAATGTTATTTCTCCTTTCTCTGTTCTCTAAATCATCTATTTTACTGATTAGCCAGGTATTCTGCTGTAAAAGAGATTCACAGTGAGTTTCATCTTTCTTAAGTCTCTCATCTATGTCACTTAGAGAAGTTTCCATATCCAATATTTTTGATTGTTGCTGCTGCAAGATTTCATTAAGGACATCAGTCTGTTTCTGACAGTTGACTTTTAGATTTTCAAGGTTGTCTGTAAATCAGTCCATTTTGACAGTTCAAGTAATGTGGCTGACATCAGTTGAATTTCCTTTTTCGGTGAAGTTTCAAAGTGTGAAGACTTAGAGTTGCTCATTTCTGTATTGAAGAAGTTATCTCCAGTTTATTTGACAGGAAAATTTCGATAAAAATGCATAAAATTTGGTATTCTTATAGAATTGAGGTTCCTTAATAAGAATTTACTACTTTTGAAAAATAAAAATGATTCTTTTCTTGAATTCTGGTACTAGATTTTGGAGCTCATAAAAGTTGCTGTTACCAGTTAGCCATCTAGGCTCCACCCCCCCGAATGTATATGTTTGAAGGTCATACTAGCAGAGAGTCAAATTGTATTCCAAACTGGTGCTGAAAAATTGAGCACTGTACTTACTAAATTGGGTATAATGGAAAAGGTATTCAGGCTTTTACAAAGAACTTAATCCAATCTCAGTGTGCAGCTATTTATATTAGACAGCAGACACAAAATGAATTAACTGCCTAGTGTGATTGTGAGACTAACTCCTTTTTATTTATTTATTTATGTATTTATTTATTGCCATTTGATTGCTCAGAAATTCTGATGGGGTAGAAGCCTATTTTCAGCAGAGGCCCAGAAAGAAAAGCTCCATATTATTAAAAAACATTTTAAGAACAATAATTTTACAGTCTTCAAAATAAAACAAAAACATCTGGTTTAAATAATTATAACAAATTAGACATAATATAAAAAACTGGTTAAGAATCAATACAAAGTATACAACAATCATTTAATATTTAAAGAAATTCTAGACAGGTTGTAGAGAAATTAAAGGTAACTTAGTCTAATACAAATAGGAATTGCAAAATGAAGTGAGCAAAAAGCAGGCTGATTGTATATTTAAAGAGAAAGTCAGTAAAGAATTAGGAAATGAAATGAAGAAGGGAGAGTAAGGAGATATAAGGAATGAAAAGGTACTTGTTCACATTTAGGGATATAGTTTATCCTGGTTTTGAACAAGGACAGAGGCAGATTTTAGCTACAAAGTCTTTCAGAGTATTTTTGAATTATGGGAGTGAGGGTATATCCTGATAGATACAGTTAAAGAGCTCCAAGGCTTAACAACCTTTTACAAGTATAGAGAATGCCCAGCAGATTTGCTAGGTTTGTAGACAAACAGGAGTTTTTGGTCACTGGATTTCAATGACTGACTAGAAACATAGTTGTGTAGAATGTTTTTTAGTCCTGGACAGGCAGATGGATGCGGGATAATTGTATAGGAGTTAAGAGGCTTGATGTGACAGTTCTAACCAATTTAAGCTCTTCAGTGGTATACATATACAGTGGTGGGTTCTAAAAGGGGTTGTGCTGCAAATTTAGCATCTTTGTTATAAAAAGTCTTTCAGCTTTTCCCGGTTAGGGGTCGCCACAGCGGAACTCTGGTCCGCTAATGATTGGCAGTGGATTTTTACGGTGCCAAGTTGTCAGCCCGATGCCTAACCTTCAAAGAAGGCACACCCATTCACACACAGACCTACGTGCATGTCTTTGAATGTCAGTTGACTGCGGGGAGGACATGCAGACTCCACAAAGAAGGAGCTCCAGGCGAGAATCGAACGGGAGAACCTCTTGCTGTGAGGCGACAATGCTAACCGTTGCACCACTGCAACCACCATAGTATTATTCAAATTTAAATTTTTGTGAAGCCTGGCGATTAGTAAGGATTGGAGCACCATAAAAAAGAATGGGGAAGAAATAAGTAGTGACAAGTGTAGTTTTCGTTATGACAATGAGAACATTTTTGGTTCTGTAAAACATCGCTACTTTTTGATGATTTTTTCTTGTAAGGTTGAATGTGAGATTATCATCCACTATCACCCCTAATAGTTTGCTATGAGAAGTGACTTCAGTGGTTGTATTATGACAGATGACTTTGAATTTCTGTTTTTGCATGAGAGAGGGATTTGGGGAAAAAAGTAGTAGATTGGTCTTTTTGGTTTGAGCATGAATTGTGAGTTACGAAGCTATGCTTCAGGGGCTGTTAGAGCTTCCTGAGTAATTTTTTGGAGGTGTACCATATTGTCGTATGTGCAAATGAGAGTGGAATCGTCTGTGTATTGTATTAGGGTAGCCTGTTGTGTGGAAGTAAAGAGGGTGTTGGTGAAAATATTAAAGTGGAGGTGACCAAAGATAGAGCCTTGTGGTACACTGGTGGTGATTGGGAGGTAAGGAGAGAATGTGTGTGTGCTATGCCATTTTACTGACTGATACCTATTGGACAAGTAGCCTTTGAACCATGGAAGGGTGGGCTGAGACAGAGCTATTGAGGACATTTGAAGTCAAAGTGTGCTGTGAGAAACTGTCTCAAATGCATTCAACAAGTCCAGAAATAAGGAAGAGACTAGTTTGCCATTATCTCTAGCTTTATTGACAGTATCTGTATAGTTTAGAAGGGTAGTGCATTGTGTAGGGGATAGGAGTTCTTCCTGCAGGAGATAGTCTAGCAGTTATTTCTGAATACATTTCTCAAGTGTTTTGGTGAGGGCAGATAAGATTGCTACAGGTCTAGGGTTATTAATGTCTGTTGAATTTCCTCTTTTGTGAAAAGGGATAATGTGTGACTTTTTCCAGTGAGAGGTAATGTGGGATTCCTGGACTGACCTATTTATAAGGATCAAGAATCTGATAATCTAAAGTAAGTCCTTCTCAAACAATAGCATTATACAACGTGATTTTAAGTGATAATGTACATTTTTTTAACACTTACTCTGGGCTTTCTGTAAGTGTAGCTTACTTAATCTATATATTTTCAATTTCTGTGTATTATTGAAAGGTTACTGGTCTTACTAATATGGTAGTAAGTCAGTGCATGCTGTATAGCTGTGTTCTAATGGTCTAATAACCAAGATAGTGCTTAGAGACTGGAGATAGGTTTCATCTGTTTGTTTATATGCCCATTGCTTAATTAGTAAAGCATATACTGCAGGCAGTAACCACAGATAAACTCTTATAGTGTTGTATTTTAAGACTATGCTAAGAAGCTAGTTGAAGCATGTTTATGTTAAACTGTTTTTCTTTATTAGATAAGAAATTAGTAGCCCCTTCAGAATTAATGGTGCTGATCAACAAAAACGTAATATAAACCAAAACAAAACAGCACCAAAACACGACAATGACCATAACAACAGTTTTAATAATAATTCAAGGTAAGTGCTTTCACACAGTGTGCTTCATCAGGCAATACATAAAATAAATCAAATGAAATAAATAGCAAAGATAATGCCGATTGATAGTTCAAACTATCCAATAAGAGCATACTATCAATTAAACAACCATTACTCATTTAAAGAGACCCCTAGTTTTCAAAGCTTGTTTAATAGAGGTTCTCCCATTGATGCCTGGAAATCTATCTGCTTGCAAACTAATAATCCATGATAGTTCACGTTCCTCAGTAAAATTCCTAAAATCACCCCCACACACGTCGCACTTTATTATCTCAACTACTCTAAACCCCAACACATATTCACTTCCATATTCTATAAAATGCTTAGCCAAGGCATTGCATTCATCAGATCTATGTATACAATATAAATGTTCCCTCATTCTATCAAGGAGGGACCTGTTGGTCTTACCTATATAAAAGCAGCTACATGCCCTGCACCTGGCTAAATGTATGCTTCTGAGTACAACATCTGGGCCATCAGCTGCATACTTTCTTTTCTTTTCTTTAATCACCTTACTTCCCCCTTTTTCACTTAGTCTATCTTTATGTTTTAAATATCTTACTTTAAACTGTACATAGCTTAGTCTCACCTCCTTCTCCCCTTATGGCTCTGTACTTCCCACCATATATCTATTTGTTATCATAGAGAATTTCCTTAAAAAGACTGGAGTATTTCCTCATTATCTTTGAGTAAGGTAATGTTCAAGAGATTAACAGTACCTGTAACAAACCCTGGTTCAAAGAGTTTTGGATAACTTTTTTGTCCTTCATTATGCAGACTGAAGACTTGTCCACTCAGTTCACCCCTGCTATGCTCGGGATCACTCTGCTCCCTTACCTTACATCTGTTCTCACCCACCCCCGGATTAGTTAGGTTTCTTTCTAACCAAACCACACAGACCCCATCCACCAAGCCAGTCACTAATCATCTCACTAATTTAACAATATATAAAACTCCTTTCAGTACAAGTCCTACCCTTCTCACCATTACAAATAATTACTATAGCCCCTCCTACCTATCCATTCTCACTAACTCAACCTAAAAGGCACGCCCTCACCTCAGTCATAATTATCACCCTTATAAACATCCAGCAACACACTTACCTAAAATCACAGAACAAAATTAATTATAACTCAGTTTTCTAGTTCGTAAACAAGCCACACTCACCAACATGCTACCGCTACTTATCTTACTATTTATACTCCTATCCACAGCTGCACATCTTACAACCTACTACTGTCCTCTAACCACGTGCCATGCAGTCTACAAAAGTACATCCACCCACTTACAAAACCATAACACCTTTTCAGAAATTTCACCAGCTATCTTTAAGACTACCTGTATCAATCTAGCAAAATTCCAAATACTCCCCTTAGAAAAACAACAAAAAACTTCCCACATAATTGTCACAAAATTCATATCCAAATACCTCCACACTATAACATATTTAGCCAACAAACTTATAATAAGTGGTGATATACATCCTAATCTGGGTCGTTCCCATTCCCGAACCCACCCTCAGACACATAGTGTTCTAGGCCTACCCCATAAAAGAGCTGACCTGCTACTTCTAAATCTCAACAGTATTACTAATAAGGTACATGAGTTTCACACTGTCCTCTCCCTCTACTCCCCAGATGTAGTCATTTTAACAGAGACTTAGCTAAAACCACACATTACCAATAATGAAATAACTCTTTCATGGTATAACATACTTGGGGCAGACAGACAAACAAAAAAGGAGGAGGTATAGCCATATTAAGAGTAACTTCATTCTACAACAAGTAAATATCAATATACCAACAATACTGAGCTACTACTCTCCAAATTACAAATTAACCCTAACACGCACATAATCATAATAGCCATCTACATCCCACCTGGTAATAATATTTCCACAACTGAGCACATTCTCCATAGTATCTCAAAAGGTATCACAGATGAAACCGTAATCATGAGTGACCTAAACACAAACTGTCTACCATGTAACTCACAACCCCCCAGTAATCATATCAGCCTCTTTGGTTTCTAACAGATTACCCAAAGCCCAACCAAAATAGACAAACACACAAACAGATGTTCTATTCTTGACTGGACCCTGACCAACAAACCCTCCCACTATCTGGCTGTCTACCTGATAGTTTAAGTGACCATATACCCCCCTACCTACTCAGGCAATACCTTAACCCTACCAAACATATCATGTTTCGATAAATCCAGAATAAGAAAAACTTAAATCCCCAAGAATTGATAGATGTTCTAAAAAGTATAATTGGACTCCACTTAAGAATCGGCCCTTAGATGATGCTGTCAGTTACTATAACCAGACCTTTCGTAACATTGTCAACAGAATAGCACCTCCCAGAGCAGTCCGGGTTAAAGCTAACTATACCCTATGACTAAGAAATGAAACTAGATCCCTCTGCAAGCAACAAAACACAACCTAATCACTAAGCATATCAACAAATCAGCAACAATGTCAAAAATCAAATCAGAGCAGACAAAAACAAAAAAAAAACTGCTACACCAATATACAATTAAAACACCAAAAAAAATCCATAATCAAAAAAAATCCTCCACCCTGTACAAGCCACAACCCCTCCCGCAATACACCAGACATCGCTACGACCATTGCTGAAAGTTTCAACAAGTGTTTCACCAAAAGTATATAATCTCTAACCAAACATAGTCAGGGCTATCAAGCACCATCTCCTGCCACATACAATAGCAAGTGTGACACCTTTTCATCCCAACACACGTCCACTAAAACTATAGAAAAACTCCTAAAAAAACTCAAACCTACAACCTCCCAGTTGAGTTTCTCAAAATTGCAGCAGAAGGTGTCTCCCACCCCGCATCAATATTGATCAAGCAATCTATCACTGAACAACATGTCCCATGTATATGGAAAATCTTTCACATACTCCCCCTGCACAAAGGCTGACAATCAACTGAACTCACAAACATCCTATTGATATACTATCCCAACTGTCTGTACTCCTAGAAAGGTGTATATATTTCCAACTTCTAAATTATTCCACAACCAATAACCTGCTGGCAACTTCCCAACATGGATTCGGACCCCCACCATAGCACTACCACTACACTTCTCAGCTTTACCAAGACCATTAACCAGTTTAGAAATGAAGGAAATATAGTCTCAGCATTCTTTTTAGATATGTCCAATGCATTCGACACTGTTTCCCACTGTAAGCTACTATCTGTCCTCAAAAACCTAAATCTTAGCCCTTCTGCCCTTTCCTGGTTCAGAAGCTGTCTAACAGGTCGACTGCTAGCAGTGAAATGGTTGCAAGACCCCACTCCCTTACTCCTGGTTACATTTGATGTCCCACAAGGTTCCATTCTTGGACCATTTCTCTTCAGTATATTTACTAATGACCTTAATACTTCTACCCCACTAGCATCAATAATACATTACGCAGATGATTCCACCCTTAGATGTGCATCACCAACCATCCAATAGCTTCATGATGAAACATAAAAGTCCTTCACTCAAATTGAATCATAGCTGTCTGATTCACAGCGTATCCTTAACGCCAACAAAACTAAACTTATGATCTTCCATTCAAACAAACCCACAGATCACCTTCTCACCTTCCTTATCACAGCTATTTATAACACAAAAATTACTCCCGAACCACAAACTAAACTGCTGGGAGTTACAATTGATAATAAGTTGAGATTTGATATACACATGTTTCAAACAATCAAAAAAGTACACAAAAAATGGTGGCACTTTATAGAAACAAAAAGTTTCTAACTGACAGTTCCCGGGTAGCCATTGCCAGAACCCACCTGCTGTCAACCCACCTCTATGCCTCACCCATATTTACCAATCTTAAAAAGGCTGACCTCGACAAACTAGAGATATGCTATAATAAAATAGCAAGATTTGCCACATATTCTACAAATAGGACACACTACTGCCTCACTCTAAAAAAAACTCTCTTGGCTAGAACTACCACAACTTCTGACACATAGCCAGCTAGTTATGGACCAGAAGCTACTTTACCAGCCTGAAAAAACTCTTGCAGTCCTAAACCTAACACAACAGACGCATGCTTCATTCAACAAATAAATCATTATTACAAGCTACCAAACTGCAAACACCACAGGGAACTCGCTATACTCTCTATACTCATGCCACATCTTAAACAACAGTAATATACTTCCTGACCCTATTAGAAAAACTACCAACTTAACAGAGTTAAAAAACTGCTTAAAAAACATTTATCAGATTTGTGGCTGCTCTTGCAACAGCCTAGGCTAAATCTGAACAACTAATCCCCTCCCCAAAACTCAGAACAATCTCAATAAGTCATTACTATGCCAAGTTCATTCTCTGCTTCCTACCCAAGTACATCACCATATATCCATTCCCTAATCAACTAGTCAGAACCATATTTTACACTGACTAACCATCTGTGCTAACAGCTACTACAGTATCCTTTTCTCTTATCCTTTTTAGCTTTCTTACATCTACTACTATATTATGTCACTACAAGAGATTTGACATAATTTCTGCTTCCTCTATTGTCATCACTAACTACATAAACAACTTTATAATTAATTACTTCAAAACTCTTCCACTAACAGGACACACAAAGTAACTCTGGACTTGATGCTCACTATATTTTATACAACTGTACTACTGTAACTGAGGCGGACATGGTGGTGCAGCAGTTAGTGTTGTCAACTCACAGCAAGAGGTTCTCCGGTTCGATCCTCGGCTGGGGTGCCTTCTGTGCGGAGTCTGCATGTCCTCCCTGTGGCCATGTGGATTTCCTCTGGGTGCTCCGGTTTCCTCCCACATCCCAAAGACATGCTGTAGGTGGATTGGACTCTCCAAATTGGCCCTGGGTGTGAGTGCGTGTGTGTGCCTTCTGTGGAAGGTTGGGCGCCGGGCTGGCAATTCAACACTGTAAAACTCCACTGCCAATCGTGAGCAGACAGGTGTGATCCGCTGTGGCGACCCCTAACCAGGAGAAGCTGAAAGAAGAAGTACTACTGTAACTGGTGACAAATTCAGCTAGTACTACCTCTGTACCATTTTGTTTGTAAGTACTGCAGTTAAGATTCCCTGCTATGTAACTCTGTGAAGATGTCTTGTATGTCTATGTTCTTTATGAAATGTTTCATTTGCATCTATTACATTATCTATGTAATGTCACTGTGGGGAGCTTTTCTTCTCAGGCCTCCACTGAAAATGGATTCTTCCAGATGGACTTTCCTGGTAAGCAAATGTAAAATAAATAAATAGATATCTTTAGGATATATAGAAGAGTTGTTTTGAATTCAATTACTGCATCATCTAAGGGTATGATTTTAAGAAGTTCCAGTTAATAAGATGATAGTGTACTAATGAACATTTCTGGGTTAAACTCAGAAAGGTTATGTGTTGTTTTATAAAAAAACTGTTTAACCGGGTGTGGGAGATGTCTAGTCATATAGATTGGGAGATGATCATTGAGAGAGTCTGACACTGTACCTGTGATGAAGTATTTGCTAGGGTTTAATACCAGGATCCAGTCTAATAGAGAATTTGATGTCTTGTTATAACGTGTGGAGCTGTTAATTAATTGTCTGAAACCATGTAGGTTCATGCAAGATGTAGGGGAGTTAGAGTTTATGTCCAACCAACTGACATTGACATCACCATTAATATTTTTCTTGTGGAAATGCAGGACATCTTCCCATATAGCTGCATTGTCACAACGTGGGATATAAAGGACAGTAATACATATTTGCTTATAGTTGTTTATTTTGAGTAAAGCAATAAGAAAAAGTGTGTGGAAGAGAATTATCTTTGTGCTCATTGTGATAGGTGGGGCCAGTATTAGGGTGTATATCTCCTCCTTTTAGTATATTGAGGAATGATACATACTTTTTGTTTGAGAGGATTCTTGCACTTAATTTTGTTTTGTTTTGAGTTGAAATGCAGTTAATCAATCTATATTGGGACTAAAAGTGAGGGGCCGTGTTAAATAGGTTTGTGCAATGTGTGTTGAGTGTCAAGAGGAAGTATGCATAGATGGTTGGGACATAGTTGGAGAGATGTGAGATATTCTTGAGTCATGGTAGGATGAAAGATGGCACAGTAGGAGAAGGATAGAGGATAAGCTGAAGAGTAGCATAATTAAGCAGAGGAATTTCTATTTTATAGATGTCAGGCAGTGGGGAAGTAGCAATGAAGAAGGAAACAAGAAGATGTAGGACAGCCGGAGATTCAGTGATGGTGGATCTGAGAGCCGGAAGAGGACAGGTAAGGAGAGAAGCATTGTCTATAAAAGAAGAAAGGCAGGTTGTCCTGGTATCTTCTGAGGAATGTAAGGAATAGAGGGATATTAGAGGGTAAAGTATACTAATGTAGTCAAACTAGGAAGAAATTAGGGTTTATTTAGGAAAAAAAGATACAAGGTGGAATCGATAGGTACTGTTAGGAAGGGTGGTGATTATGAATGGATATCTTGCAGATCTGTATGGGAGGAAGAACAATAGTTGGGAATGGGGGTAAAATTAAACAGAGCTAGAGACGTAGGAAATAAGAAAGAGAAATGCATACACAGACATAGTAAGGTCATTTTGGGAGGGTTTTGAAATAAGAGCCACAAGTGAAGTATGTATGTAGGAAGTATTAATGTTAGTGTAAGAGGGGATGGGTGGGAATTGGGGATTGTATAGAGGAGCAAAGGGAAGCCAAGTGGAGCAGACTGCCCACCTTCAGGTCAATCAGTTTATAGCCAGAATAAAGCAATTAATAAAGAGATGCAAGTAAAACTGGTTGTCTGCCATTTCCTAAGAATAAATAACTAGTATATGCAGAAAAGTCTACTGGTCAAACAAAAAGGAACACTGGCCAACTAATAAGAGGTTTTTAGAATGTTTCACAGAGACTTTCAGTCACAGGGCAAAAATGTGTTTAACTAATTAAAGTTAATGCACAGCAAGGTTCTTCATGATAAATATGTTTCCATTAAACACTGACAAAATTTTCAGTAATCTTGTGGGTGTAGGGCCTTGTGGCAGAGCTGCTGCAATATTCAGGCCAGATGTAGTTACCACAGGCTATTAAACACTGACAAAATTCTCCATAAACTTGTAGATGTAGGGCCTTGTGGCAGAGCTCCTGCAATACTGAGATCAGTTGTAGTGGCCATAGGCTAAAAGGAAATGTGCGACTTGGAAGCAAAACAACACAACAGCTCTTTATTTTGAAAGACAAAAGAAAAGTCAGTTTGAAATACATGTGGTTGTTATGTGCTTGCATGGTGAAACAGAAAATGTGGCAAGCATTTCAAATGACTTTTGAGTTACTAAAAACCTCACTTAAAGGGTACAGGACAGAGGATCAAAATTACATTTTGGGTAATATTGCTGGCAATTTACAATATGAGTTAAGTTCATAGTTTGGTAAAGGGTTTTGATTGTGTGATAATACAGCAAGCAGGGTTTAAAGAAACCAAGCCTCTATAAGGGGAAAAGTCTCGGGAATGCAGAAGATTTTAAAAATGTAAACACTATTGGGTACTGATGCTGATGGGAGAGAGAAGATAAACTGGATGATGTTTAAAAATACATGTAAACAGACGTACAATTAAAACAAGAATTAAGAAACAGAGAAAGTGTAGTGGTTGATTTTCAAAATGATCAGAAAGGACTGACAGCTGAGCTTAAGCAGGTGTGAAATGAAACAGACATGAGACTTAAGAAATCTTGTTGAAATGAGTGCTATTAAACTATGTATTCTTTGTGCAATGCCAATGCTATGGCAATTAACCCATCTATCCCCTCATTTGCATCTTTTCAAATCATTTCATTATCTCCTCTTCCCTCAGACATTTTAACCATGTGAGCTACTACATATCTAAACATGATTTTCCCTTATAGGATAACCCTTCCTCTTTTTCCTTCAGCATAATGAACAATGGTGGCATTTTTTCAGCAGGTCATTGATGAATAAGTTAAAAAGTATGGGGCCTAATATATATCCTTGTGGAACACCAATAGCCACAGGCAAGTATGTGAGCCATTATTTTTCCATTTCACAGTTTGTGCTCTCTTTGAGAGGTAACTAAGGAACCACAGCAGTAACAAGTTAGTGAGTCCTAAGGATGAGAGTTTATTTAAGAGTTTCTGGTGAGAGGTAATGTCAAAAGGTTTTGATAACTCTAGGAAGATGGTGGAGACAAGGATTTTAGCAGTTTTTTTATGTGGGTGCAAGACAGTATTAACAAAATTCAGCAAAACAATAATTGTTTTATGATGAACCAGGAAAAAAATTCTAAATTTCCACAGACTCAAGGCCCTCCCTGGCACTTGACATATAATTTCCTAGTGGTTAGTACTTAGAAATTGAAATAAATGGAGGTGAGGGAAGGAACCATGTAGGGCAGAAAATGTTACTATTGTAGGTAAAAGGTGGAGTATATAACTAGTTTTCTCCACTGTGTTCTAGGACAAATCTGGTATTACGGCTTTTCTTCTATTTAGTTGGGAAAATTTGCCTGTCCAATTTTTTTGTTGATTCCACAATTCTAGCACCTAATTCATTCCTAGAAAACTTTTTTTGGCCATTTATAACCAATTTAGTGATTCAAATGCCCTGTTCAAAGCTTGATATCTTAAAAAGGCTTCAACGGAGATCGTAAATCTTTCCTTTATTTTCTCTTAAATCACAAAATCACAGGTCTGTCCTAAGTCTAGTCCTTTAGTGGCCAAACATCCCCCATCCAATGGTAATAAGTCTTTCCTCTGGTTCTTCCATGTCTTATTCTAAAAAGTTAAATTATCTCTCTATTATTTTTTTTTTTTTCAAAACAGGTTTATTGTTTTAACATACAAGAGAAATATCATAACAATTTTATACAAGTAATTAAAAATAGATATGATTATAACATTCAACAAAACAACTAAAGTATTTACAAAGACATCCACTACCATCAGATCAATTAATTAAACTAAAATACCATGCTATTGAAATTAGGATTTTTTTAACAAATTTTGTAAATTATCCCATACAATATAATAAGATGTTTTTCTAGTTGTTCTTGACCTAATTGTGTTTATTTCCATATGGCACACTATATTCATAACATTTTTAAATTCATTGAACGAAGGAGGTGTATCTGAAATCCAATTTCTGGTTATTATTTTCCTAGCCACTGCTAGAATATACCATAACAAGGGAAGCTTAACCTTTTTAACACTTTGAGGTACAGGTGTGTTGAATAATATAAGAGATTTAGAAATAATGAAATTATCTGTAAAAAGAGCCTGCAAAAATTCATTAACTGACTTCCAGTATTCTTTCAATTTTATACAGTCATAAAACATATGAGCCCAGTCAGCATTAATTTCTACATTACATCTCTTACATAGATTATCTTTATTATTTATTTTATTCATCATCAAAGGTGTATAAAAAGATCTATGTAAAAATTTCCATGTATAAAGTCTCCAGACAATGGAAGACGTAGTTCTATAGGCAGATAGACCTTTAGACAACATCTCATTGATAGAATAGATCTAATGTCTCTAACAGTTAAAGAATCTATTCCAACACTGATTGATTACTTGATATTAAATTTACAACATAAAGTTTCTGATAAAGGTAAACTTTCATACATACATAAAATTATCAGAAAAGAAACTTTTTACAGTGTAGATACATACTGGAATTATTTCACTTCTATTAATGGGGACCCACCAAATCAACAAGATAAACAATATATATTGGAATCTGCTTAATTCTCTATTATTGGTGGGTAAATTGGTCGAGCAATCAAAGCCAAAAATTGCCAGAACACAACAAGGTCATGGTTGTAAGCATAACTTCCTTTTATTCTTTAATGTATCACCAACTCTAACTCATCAAAGATGAGGCGTAGAACAGAATAGTTTCAGCCTAACTGCCTTCATCAGTGTTATAAAATAGCATCATAACAGTGCACATTTAAATCATGCATACCTACTTGCAATTGGCTCCTTACAAATGCTCATTTAATCCAGGTGGAAACAACCCACCTGGTCTAATTATCCAAGCTTTCTCTTTTGTGTTCAAAATCCCATGCCATCCAGATTTGTTACCCCTGTTGTATGAAATTTTATCTATCAAATAAATGTAAATTTTTCAGTAGAATGGCTTAGCTTGTATTTAAATAAGGCATTTGACATACATCTATTTCTAATGTCACTCACATGTTCTGTAATGCGGATCCTGAAACAGCATGATATCTGTCTGATACAGAATGCAGAACAAGTGCATGTAACAAGATAAATGATCCAGTCAGATCTACAATTCCCACAAATGTAGATTTAAAAAACTTTAGGAGCAATTTTGGTTATAAATTGTTTAGTTATGTCTACAAATTTACACATGGAACAATGTCCACATAGTTGGTAACCATTAAGAATTTTACCCCAATGGTAGTTTGTCATTCCTCACTCAAATGAGGTTTCTTTTTATAGTGATTAAATATATTACCCAATATTTTACCTCAAAGGAAAATAAACATTTAGATGGTATAATCTCACTCAATGTGTTGTCTGACAAAAGTATATCCCAATGCTTTTGTATAATATTCCTAAAGAGAAGAGTATTTTGTCCAAAGCTGGTAATCATTCTTAATGTGTTATCTAAAGCTTTTTTTATTTTGATAACGTACTAACCGCCTTTAAGTCCTTGGTCAAATCACATACCTTCAAAATATCACAACTTCTATATCCCTTATTGGGAACTCTGTCAGTCAAATCACAATTTTGCTTAACCAGTTCTACATCCGAAGAACAAATTCTCAGAATCCTTAAGAACTGCAATTTAGGGATAATGTGAATGATATGTCTTGGGTGACAACTTGTGGCATGCAATAAAGTATTACATTGAGGGTATTTACAACATACACTACTCTTTAACATTCCATCAACCTGTCTTTTAATATTTACATCCAAAAAAGTGAAGTTGGTTAATATTATGCTGTGCAGTAAATTCTATCCTCCACTTGTTCTCATTAAGAGATTCCACAAATTCAGTCAGCTATGTCAAATCTGACTTCCAGACCATCCAACAGTCATCCAGATACATCCGCCGTATATCAGTTGCATCCAAAAGTAAATTATGACTAGGATTGTAAATAATGTTCTCCTCTACATACCCCATATACAAATCTGCATAGATGGGAGCAAAAGAAGCTCCCATCTTTGTATACCTTTAAGTTGCAGATAGCAATCACGACTAAAATAAAAAAAATATTTTTGTCAGTATGTGTTCTGCCAAACAAAGAAGTGTATTGAATCCTGGACTGTACAGAGGTATAGGATTAAGCCAGAATTCCAACTCCATCAATCCAGCCCAGTGTAGTATATTGGTACAAAGAGCTGATACATCTAGCATATACATATAACACCTCTACTCTAACTGCGTATCTTGCATGATATTCAAGAATTCAGTGGAATCTTGGATCCTAGAATGTACCCCCATTAATAAAGGTTATAAATACTTTGATAAGTACTCAGATAACACAAGCACTAAGGTCACTCCAAAGCAAGTACAAATATGACTCAGTCATTGTCCATGCTGGTGTGAATGACCTGAGACGTACCTCCCTGGATTACATAAAAAGAGACCTAGAGGAGCTCTCTGATCATGTGGCCCAGGCCGGTATGACCCTGGCCTTGAGTAGCATCTTACCCTCACCAAGAATGATACCACAGTATAAAGACAAAATGATCAATTTCAACAGTTGGCTAAAGTATTGGTGTCACTCAAAGGGGATCCAGTGTCTGTCAGCCTGGGATGACATGCTTGACAAGCCATGTTGTTTCGCTAGGGACGGCTTGCACCTGTCACCCCTGGGCTTTCAAATACTGGCCAAGGCTCTTGCCACCCCATAGTGCATTTTTTAGGCAAGGCTCAAAAGACAAACCCACCTCCTTAGACAACACAAGGAAAAAGAAACTAAGGGTAGTGCTGCTCAATGCCAGAAGTCTAAACCTCAAGATGCATGCACTCGAGGCTCTCCTCACTATGGAGAATATCGATATCTGTGCAGTAACAGAAACCTGGTTCAAGGCTCCCGAGAGCATCCCCGCACTACCAGGCTATACCTCATGCCATGCTTTTCGGCCCCAAAACTCGGACCGAACCACAAGAGGAGGGGGAGTATCATATTCATCAAAGATACCCATACCTCCAGGCTAGTGGCACTGCACGAAGCATCTGAGACCATCTATGTGCAACTAACAGTGGGCAAAACTGCCTTCCAGTTTGTAGCCTGCTACAGACCACCCTCCCAAACTCAGGAACCCCACTCGGCTTTCCTGAAGACACTGGAGAATATGAAGGTCTCTCCAAACACCATTATATTGGGTGACTTTAACTACCCAAACATAGACTGGGAGCACTGCTCAAGCCCCAACACCCTAGCCCAAAGGTTCCTAGAATTTATAAACTCACTGGTCACCACTTCCACAAGAGGGGAAAATATATTGGACCTGATCATCACCAACATGGGGACTCTATGTTCCATACCAGAGGTATACCCCTCATTGGTAAGATCTGACCATAAATTAATCACTATGGACATCCATATCCCGTCCCCACCCCCAGCAAAGGAAACCACGGTCAAAAACTTCTCAAAAGCAAACTTCCCACTTCTCAAAACCGAGGTGGAATCCTTCAAAGCCCCAGGGCCAGTGGAAAATATGGCCCAAACCGCAGAATCCTTTACAAACGCATTCTATGGATACCTACAGGAATGCATGGATCGTGCTATCCCAAATAAAACCAAGACACACTCCTCCAAAGGCAGGAGACCTGTCTGGTGGACCTCAGCCATAAATGAGCTGTACAGCAGAAGGAGGAAGCTACTACATTATAGAGCAAAATCCCTGAAAGGAAAGGCAACTCTGATCAGTACTAGCAAGAAACTACGATCCCTCATAAAATCATATAAGGCTAGCTTCGAAAGAAAAATTGCACAAGACGCTAAAGATAATCACAAAGCTTTCTTTAGTTAGGTCAGAAACCTGGGAGGAAACTCCCAGATATGCTCTGAGTTAGTGCAAAATGACAAAAAATACACTGAACCCACAGACATTGCCAACATCCTGGCAGACAGGTTCAGTGCAAACTTCTCCCCCCCCCTCTCCAAATGAGCAAATGACTATCCCAACAGAGTGTAGCCTCCCTGACATCACAGATGCACAGGTGAGAGCTGCCCTCTCCAAAGCAAAAAAACACAGCATCAATGGGACCGGACGGCGTCCCGGGCTGTGTTTTACACGAGCTCCAATAAGAACTAAACCCTCACTTAAAATCACTGTTGAGTCTCAGCCTTACAGCAGGATATGTACCCAAAGAATGGCGTACAGCAACAGTGGTCCCACTCCATAAAGGTGGTGCCACAACGGACCCCGGAAACTATCGCCCTATAAGCCTGACTAGCCCGGTCTGCAAAGCTATGGAGAGTATCATCATGGAACTCATAAACAAAGACATTGGGAACCTCCAAACACTGGATCCTACCCAATTCGGCTTTGTTAAGGGCAGATCTTGCCTCTTGAACCTGGTCAATATCTTTGAAAGAGTCACCAAGGCCATAGACGAAGGGAAGGTAGTCCACACAGCCTACCTTGACCTTGCAAAAGCCTTCGACACAATACCCCACTAGGGCATCATAAATAAGCTCAACAGCTTAAATATCAACCCCTATGTCACAAGATGGGTTACAAACTGGCTTAGGGATAGAACCCACATGGTCAGAATTGCAGGTGGCATGTCATACTCTAAACCAGTTACAAGTGGCATCCCACAAGGCTCAGTCCTGGGACCTGTCTTGTTCGGTATATATTTCTCTGAGGTACAGGCTAACACAGGAGGACTATGGCTGACAAAGTTTGCAGATGACTGCAAACTGGGGGCCATAATTGACTCGCTGGCTGACACAAGCATCCTCCAAAAAGGTCTCACAGAGATGGATAACTGGTGCCAGAGCCATGGCCTAAAGCTAAATGGCAAAAAGTGCATAGTCATCCCCTTTGGGAAAAACAAAGTGCCCACAAATTACCACATAGGTGGTAATCCATTAAGTACGGAAGAAGTAATTAGGGATTTGGGGACCCAAGTAGATTGCAATCTCTCCTTTGACAATCACATTGCCAAAGTGGTTAGAAAGACATTCTATATAGCCCACCTTATCATGAAGGGGTTCACATCTAGATCAAGAGAGGTCATTGTGCCCCTCTACTCATCACTTATCAGGCCCATAATTGAATACAATGCCCCATTTGGGATGTACCTTACCCGACACCTGCTACAACTAGAAAGACCCCAAAAGTACCTCACCAAGAGGATCAAGGGACTCAAACAGATGCCATACGCAGTTAGGCTAAAGAAACTCCAGCTCTACTCAGTTGCTTACCGCCTACTCAGAGGCGATCTGTGCCTGATGTATAAAGCCATGTCCAACCCAGAATTAATGGACATGCTCCACCTCAAGAAATCCAAATCCATCAGAACTACACGCTCCAGTGACTTAAACCTCAGCACAGAAATAAATAGAACATGCTGGAGGGACAGATTCATATCCCAGAGGCTCCCCTCACTCTGGAACAAAATCCCATTCCATGTCAGACAGAGCCCCTCAATGACCCTCTTCAAGAAGAATCTTGACGTTTGGATGGGAGATCGTAAATTTACCCCTGGGATCTCTTCTGTGTCACTGCTAGACAGAGGCACGGTAAACTAACCTTAAATGGGCTATCTTCTGTGACCTACTATACAGAGGCACAGTCAACTAATCTAAACACACTCTGGCTAGGTTTGTAAATGCCCTAGGGCAGATAGCCTAGTATCAACCTATGAACCTATGATAAAGGTTCTGCTAATAACCCCATACCTAATACTATTGGTCTAGATGTTGGAGAGGTAAACCCTTTATGAATCTTTGAAAGCATATATAAATTTAAAAATCAACGTAATTTAAAATCAATGTTTAAAATGTTTAATAGAGATGATATGAAGTGTATAACTAATGTGGTTATTACAAACAAGCCCTTGGGGATGTACAAGTGTGGCACGTGTAATATGTGTAGGTTTATTTTAGAGGGTCAGTTTATTGATTTGAGTCATATACCCTATACTATCAAAGTGAGAGGAGATTTGAACTGTAAGTCCAAAGGAGTAGTATATATAGGAGTATGCAGTGGATGCACTTCATTTTCTATAGGAATGACTACTAGACAGTTATATGTCAGGATTAGGGAACACCTTTATAGTATAAAGAGAAAGGATACAAACATGCTTTATATAGACACACACTGACATGTAATACATACAAAACATTTATTTTTACTATTCTGGAACAAGGGTTCAAAGATTTGAGAGGGGGACGTTTCAAGATTTTACTTGAGCAAAAAGAGGCTATGTGGCAGATTAAGTTAAGTGCAGACAAAAAGCCTGGTCTTAATGATGTGATAAACATTAAATGTTTTTTAAAAGATCGCAGATTGCATTTATTAAAGTAGTTGTAATTTTACAGGCATTGCTGCTTTTAGAAATGGTTGTAGTTAATTAGTACTGTCTTTTTATTGGTTCAACAGATGTATTTAAATGGATGAAGATTTACCATTTTTTGTATTGTATTTTCTGAAGAAGGTGTTTTGAAAGCATGTAATAAATTATTTGTACCCTAGAGCAGTTTGTTTCTTCCTTGGTCCAGTTGTTTTTTTGAGTGTAGTTTGTTGTGCTTCCGGTACACGGATTTTGGGTTTATTTGGTGTTTATTACCTATCGAAATCAGGCCCAAAGATTTTTTTTAAGTATTTCTCATGCTAAACATGTTCATAATAAGATGGTATTTCTTTTCCATCTGGAAAAGTTTGGTTCTCTTCAGATGTCACTATCTTTTTTCTGGATCCCACTTGTCCCCAAATATTTATTTAGTTATTTATTAACATTTGTTTACTGGGCAAGTCTGACTGGGTAATAAATATCCATTTTCAGTGGAGGTCCAGAGAGAAAAATTCCAGAGAGTTAAATAACATCATCTAAAACACTAGTACAAATATAAGTAAAAAAAAAACATTAAGCACAGAAATAATTAAGGTCTAGTAAAACAGCATCCACGAATTCTGCACCAGCACTTCCAAAGCACTCCACAGGTCACAAAGTTCAAAAAAACATGTATACAGTTTGATAGCTGAATACATAAGATACAATAAAGCATGAGGAGACATCACTGATGTAAAAATAAAAAAATATAAAAAAAGTGATAACTAAATATGACAGTATATACAGAGGTATTAGAAGTATAGGCAACTGTGCTGGGAAATAAAAATAAAAATATACAAGTCCACCTTAACAGTGAGGAGAGGGCAGGTGTTAAAAGGTTGAGAGGTTAGGTTAGTAAGAATGTTAAATATCTGTTAATATAGATCATACAAGTGAGGTGCATGGGCATAGCCATGATTTAGTGAGAAATTATTTGAGAGTGGACGTACGTACATGGAGTATGGGTATAGTTCTGATTGAATTTTGGATAGAGTTACAAAGTTTGGATTTTCAGTGTGAATATAAATGTTGCCTCATACTTTTATTTTTTTATAGATTTCAAGCAGGTCTTTGTCTTGAGACTGCAGAGTGCAGTGTGGGAAATAGTGATGGAAGTACTGAGGAGACAGAAGGACAAAGTTAGGAGGACTATATAGTATTTATGGGTTAGAATAAGTAGTGTATGGACTGGTTGTAAGAGTTCTAACCAGTTGGGAGCACGTATGCAGAGCACTGATGAGCTTTATGTGGCAGGTTAGCTTCAAATTTAGCTATCTTATGATAGCATTGCTCTAGCTGTGATTTAACAGAGATATGGATTTTAGTCAAAAAAGGTAAGCCACAAAGAAGAGATGGTAAACAACAAATACTAACTATGGTGATTCTATAGAAGGAGTAAAGAATTTCTTTGTACAATAAAGTAGACCTAGCTTTTGATGAGTGATTTTATACAGTTTTATTATAGCAATAACCCACACCTGGGTGTAAGTAATGCTGGATTTACCTTCACCCTAGGGACCAAACAAAACCAACCGTGGGTAAATCCAGCATTACCCACACCCAGAAGTGGGTTATTGCTATTATTCAATGACATTATTTAAGAAAAAAAATAATTACTTTTCTTAAATAATGGCATTGTATAATGCCTCCTTGCTGCCCTTCCGCAGCTGTCTGGTATTCCGCGGCAGTTCTTATGTACTGCTCATGCATATGCCTACGCAGTACATCAGAGCTGTGGGCAAAAGCAATGGAGAAAGCAAGATCTCCGTTGCTTTTTACTGTTTTGCTATGTTAAATGGGTTTAACATAGCGAGACAACTTTAAAATAAGCAACAGAGATTCTCTGTTGCTTTTTTTAAAGCTGTCTCGCTATGTTAAACCCATTTAACATAGCGAGACAGATTTAAAAAAAAAAGCAATGGAGAAAGCAAGATCCTCGTTGCTTTTTACACACTGTGTCGCTATGTTAAATTAGTTTAACATAGCGAGACAGCTTTACAAAAAGCAACAGAGATCTCCGTTGCTTTTTTTAAACCTGTGTCGCTATGTTAAACTCCTTTAACATAGCGAGACAGTGTTTTAAAAAAGACTTATACTAATGGAAAAAGTCCGGGCGACCGGACCTTTTTCCATTAGTATAGGTCGATTTACAATGTGCACGCTGGCCAATCAGCGTGCACGTTTTGGAATATTAATGGGGGATCATGGTATAATTGTGAATATCAAACTTTTAAGTTGTCATCTATGGTGACCCAAAGCAATTTGGATAACCACTTCTGTAGCTGTATTGTTTAAAGATGTAATGCGGAAGTTACTTTTACCATTGGCATGGGACTTTGGAAAAATAGTAGCATTTTAGATTTTTTGGGATTAAGTAAAAGTTGGATTTGATGTAGCCACAGGTTGACTGAGTTGAAGGCATTTTGTGTCATGAATTGTAGTTGTAGTGGGCTGTCAGATGAGCAGATGAGAGTTGAATCATCTGTATGCTGAATAAGGCAAGCTTGCTGAGAGGGAAAAGTTGGTTTATTGAAATTATTGATGAAAATATTAAGAGCAGTGGACTGAGAATAGAGCCTTGAGGAACAGCCATTTTAAGTAGGAGAAAAGGAGGGAAAGCAGACAGCCATTTGACAGATTTTGAGCTTTCAGATAGGTAGTTAGAGATCCATAGAAGAATTGGTTTGGAACTGCCCAGAGAGGACATTTGAGTCAGAAGTTTCTCATATAACACTGTCAAAAGCTTTTGAGATCCAGAAAACAGAGAGAAACTTTCATTGGTCTCTAGCCTTGTTAATGTGGTGAGGTGAGGAGATCATTTTGCAAGAGGTAATGAAGGAGTTGCTTATGAATATACTTTTCCGTGATCATAGAAGGGGGGGGGGGGGCAGGATGGCAATTGGCCTAAAGTTAGGGATTTCAGAAAAGTTACCTCCTTTATGGAGGGGAATAATGAAGAGTTTTTTTCCACAGGGCAGGGGCAGGGCAGTCTTGAATAGATCTGTTAATGAGAATTGAAACTGAGCATGCTGTAGAGTCTGCAGCAAGCTTAAAGTACTCAGCATGAAAATCATCAGCAGAAATGAGAACAAGGTTTCAGTTTCTTTATAAACTGTTTAACATATGATGTTGTGACAGGTTGAAGACTAAACGCATGGATGTCAGGACCAGTAGAGTTTTGAGGTAGATTAAATGGCTTGTCAGAGCTGGAGATAAGAGAGGCTATGATGCTGGTGATGAAAGTATTAAATATATATAAATATATATAGTATTAAATATGATTGACTTCAACAATTGGCTAAGCTTCTGGTGTCATTCTAAGGGGATCCATTACCTGTCTGCTGGGACGACATGGTCGACAGATCACAATGCTTTGCCAGAGATGGCCTGCACATGTTGCCCGTGGGATTATGGATAGTGGCTAAGGCTCTTGCCACCCCTATAGTGCCTTTTTTAGACAAGGTTCAAATGCTAAATTCACCATCATAACAGGTACAAGTAAGCAAACTCTGAGGGTAATGCTACTCAATGCTAGAAGTCTAAACCTCAAATTGCACTCACTTGAGGCACTCCTTAAAATGAAGAACATCGACATCTGTACAGTGACAGAGACCTGGTTCAAGGCTCCAGAGAGCACCCCTGCATTACCAGCTGTAATTCATACCACACCTTTCGGCCACCTAAACTGGACCAAAACACTAAAGGCGGAGGCATATCCATATTTATTAAGGATATCCATACCTCTAGGCTAGTTGCTCAACATAATACATCCAAAATTATCCAAGTGCAACTAACACTGGGCAAGACTGCAATCCAGGTTGTAGCTTGTTAGAGATCGCCCACCATGCCCCAAGATTCCCACTCTTCATTTCTTAAGATACTGAAAAATATTAAGGTACCCCAACCAACTACCCCACCATCAACTGGAAAAACTACTCATGTACCAACTCATTCGCTCAACGTTTTCTGGAATTCATAAATTCCAACCCTTTAGATCAGCTTGTCCACAACTCCACCAGGAGCAGCAATATCCTGGACCTGTTCATTACCAATATGGGTAACCAGTGTTCCATGCCAGAGGTCAACTCCTCGATGGTCAGATCTGACCACAAGGTAATCACCCTAGACATCCATATCCCACCCCCATGCCCCATTAAGGAAACCACCATCAAAAACTACTCCAAAGCCAACTTCCTGCTTCTTAAGACAGAAGTGACAAACTTCACGACACCTATGTAGATGAGAAATAGAGGTACGACTGCTAAATCTTACACAAATGCACTGTATAAGCACTTACAAGAGTGCATGGATCATGCCATTCTCAACAGAATCAAAATGCTATCCTCCAAAAAAAGGAAGCCAATCTGGTGGTCCCCTACCATAAACAAACTCTACAACAGAAGGAAGAAGCTGTTGCAAAAAAGAATAAAATCCCAGGATTGGAGGAACTCCCTGGCCAGCCTCAGCAAGAAGCTGACATCCCTCATAAAATCCTCCAAAGCCAATTATGAAAATAAAATTACCACTGATTCCAAAGACAACCACAAAGAATTCTACAGCTATGTCAAGAATTTCATTGGCAACACTCAGATCTGCTCTGAATTACACCACAATGGCACTAAATATACAGAATCAACTGATATTGCCAACATCCTGGCAGATAGGTTCAGTGCTAACTTTACCCCCCTTTCACACTCCAAAGGGCCCATCTTAATACTGGAAGAATGCAAAGCCCCTGTAATTATGGATGAAGAAGTAAAGCCCACATTCTCCAAAGCCAAAAACACAGCATCCATGGGACCAGACAACATTCCAGGCTGCATACCGCACGAACTGCAGAACGATCTGGCACCCCACCTAAGTACCATGTTCAATCATAGCCTCACCTCAGGCTATGATCCTACTGAATGGCACATGGTGACAGTTATCCCACTCCACAAAGGGGGTGCCACCATGGACTGCGGAAACTACCACCCCATTAGCCTGACGAGCCTGGTCTGCAAGGCCATGAAACGTATCATCTTAGAACTTATAAACAAAGACATAGGAAACCTCCAAACCCTGGACCCCACTCAGTTTGGGTTTGTAAAAGGTAGATCATGTCTACTAAACCTGATTTACTTCTTTGAAGCAGTTACTAGAGCCATAGATGAGGGAAAGGTAGTGCACACAGCCTATCTTGACCTCGCCAAGGCATTTGAAACCATCCCTCACTCTGGAATTATAGATAAACTCACTAAACTTGGCATAAATCCCTATGTCACAAGATGGGTGGCCAACTGGCTCACTGACAGAACCCACACAGTAAAAGTAGCCGACTCCAAGTCCAACTTCAGACAAGTGATGAGTGGAGTATCACAGGGTTCGGACCTGGGTCCTCTCCTGTTCGGTATCTACTTTTCTGAAGTGCAGGCCAACTCAGAAGGTCTTTGGCTAACAAAGTCCACAGATGACTGCAAACTGGGAGCCATAATAGAATCACCTAATGATGTATACATTCTACAAATGGGCCTCACAGAGACAGATGCTTGGTGTCAAAGTCATGGCCTCAAGCTCAATGCCAAGAAGGGTATTGTCATCCCCTTTGGGAAAAACTCAGTACCCATGAACTACCACATAGGCGGTAGCTCACTAAACACTGAAAGTGTGATAAAAGACCTTGGGACACAGGTGGACAGTAGTCTTTCCTTTGATAACCGCATCGCCACAGTAGTCAGGAAATCCTTCTATGTGGCACACCTCATCACAAAAGGGTTCTTCTCTAGAAAAAAGGAGGTTATTGTTCCTCTCTAATCATCCCTCTTCAGACGCATTATAGAGTACAATACCTCATTTGGCATGTATCTCACAAGACACCTACAAAAATTGGAAAGGCCACAGAATTACCTCACTAAGAGGATTACTAGCCTCAAACAGATGCCATATGCAGACCGTCTCAAAAAACATCAGCTCTACTCCGTCGCATATCGCCTACTCAGAGGTGATCTCTGCCTAACATACAAAGCTATGTCAAGCCCAGAGCTGTTGGACATGCTACACTTAAAGAAATCCCAATCTCTCCGAACCACATGCTTCAGGGACCTAAACCTTGTCACCACAATAAACAGAACATGCTGGAGGGATAGATCCATGTCCCAGAGATGTCCCATACTGTAGAACAAATTACCCATTCATGTCAAGCAAAGCTCCTCATTGGCCCTCTTTAAGAAAAATCTTGAGGACTGGATGGGAAATAGAAAATTCACCCCAGGTGACGAAAGCCAGGGAACCTTTTTGGCTAGGTGTATATAGGTCCCAGGGCCGATAGCCTAGTACCTACCTATGAACCTATATAGTAGTTGTTTCTGAGGGAGGAAATCTGGATAGGTGTTTGGTGAGGAAGGAGAGACAGGTTGAAAAATGTTCTTAATTGAACTCCATAATTTCTTTAGATTTTTCTTTTTGATGATTATTTAGTGGGACAGACTAATATATATATTTTTTTGTTTAGGTGAATTTTCTTCTTGGTGAGGATGTGTCACTCCTTGTATAGATGTAGTGTTTGAGTAATTTTATCTTTGGGCCATTGATTCCATGCTTTGACATGAGAATTATTGTGGAATGAGACAGCTGGGGGTGTGAGTATTTTTTTACTCTTATTTCTCGTGGGTGCAAGGGTATTTAAAGTATTCATGATTGTATTGCTGAATTTGTTGACAGCTTTGTCTAAGTGGTAGGGCTTTGAGTGGAGACCAGTTGATGGATTTTAGTAGATTATTGAGTGTATTAAGATGAAAGTTAAAAAGTTTTTTGAGTAGTTCTGTATCAATGCTTTTTCAGTTGGTGGATGATTTGTATATTGGTGAGTGTAGGGTGGTGGTCATTAAGGGAATCGGGCAGTATCACCTAGATAGCATACTTGCTGTCATAAGAGCCAAGTATCCCATCAAGAATAACATTTTTATGATTCACTTTGTTGAGTCAAGTAGGGGGACAAGATTAGCTGTTTGAACCTATAGAAGTTAAGACTAATATTTGGGGTGTTAGATGTTACAGATAACCAGTCATTGTTAATGTTGCCTAATATAATGGTTTCAGTAGCAATATTTGTAGTTATCCAGCAAAGAATGTATTTTAATAAAATAATATTATTACCTGGTGGTATGTAGTGGGCAATTATATAAAGTTTGTTATGTTTATTAAAATTGAGAAGAGAGATAAGAAGTTATGAATTTTGGAAGATTGGCATGTTATATTTGAGGACTGAGAAACTTAGACAGTTATTATACACAATTGCAATGCTTCCCCCTTTTTTGTGTAGTCTGTCATGTCACATTATATTGTAGCCAGGGATAGAATTTTAGAATCGTTTATATGGGGTTTTAGACATGTTTTGCTAATGACAGTAATATCTGATGAGTATTTAAGAAACCATGCTTGCAGGTCTAACTTGGTTTAGAATACTATGAATGGTAATGGAAGTAAGAAAAAATGTTGTGGGTGTTGCATTCGATTTAGGGGCAGAGGATGGTGGAATGGATGAGGCTGAGATGGCTGGGGTTGGGATGGATATCACCACAAAAAGTGATTGTAGGGAAGAGAGGATTAAGGTATGTAGTGGGTTAGGATTAGTCAGCTTGATTATAAAGTATATGAATTTATTCCAGGTTGTGTCAGAGTGAACAGAATGCTTAGATGTTTTATATTTGAAAAGTTGAATTGGTAGGACATTAAATACATTTCAGGAAATGGATATGATGGAGGGTTTAGCCTGAGTGTAGGTAGGGTGGCTGGTAGTGTGAATAAAGTTTGAGAGTACCATGGTTGTAGTAAGATGACATAAAATGAACAATATTTATTTATTTGTTTGTTTATTTATTTATTTTACATTTGTTTACCGGGAGTGTCCGGCTGTGCCGATGGCCCGTTTTCAGTGGATGCCCAGGCAGAAAAGTTGCAACTAACAGAACTACCAAAAACATATACAAATTTACAAAAAAATATAAGAATGAACAAAATTGTAAAAAGAGACGTAAATATTTAAAAACATTGCAAACAAATGATTATGATAGCATGAATATGTTTAAGTGCAAACATTTAGTAAGATTTGGTAAGACATAATATTTAAACAATAATTGCAACAATGTAGAAAAACAGGAAACTGTTTAGTTATAAACATTTAGTAGAGCATGTAAAATGAGGGTAGATATAAGTTTAGAAAGAGTATGAGATAGAAGTATAGATGTGAAGATGCAAAAGGATAACATGGTAGGTAAAGAAGACTATGGAATAGTTAAGGTGAAATTATTGTTGAATGAAAATGAAAAGATGTTACAGGTGAATGAAGGAATATGAAGGGAAAAACAGATGAGAGCAGAAATAGCTTGCTGGGGATTCCATACAGAGTGGTCCATTGCTATGGAGATGGAAAAAGGTTAAGACTTTAATAGAGTATACTTAGTTAAAGAAATGTGGAATATACAGTGATGTGTTAGGGTGAAATTGTTATTAAAGTTTTAGGAGAATGATTAAGTGGGTGAAGTGTGTAATAAAAGGTTTGTGGGTATTATGTTTTCTGTCAATATTATAAAGAAAAAACAATATTGAAGAGGGACATGAGGAGGAGAAAGAAGTGAATGTTGTACAAGGGAAAAAGGAGAATAAAATTGTAGATTGCAAAGTTAGAACAATAGAGAAGAGTAAATTGAGTAAGTAGAGAAGAATAGGTGTGGGAAAAGGTGACATATTGTTTTAAAGGGTTTGTGTGAATGTTATTGGATAATGATGAAGGAAGCAGAGGGGCTAGGAATGAGGAAGGGGAGGGGATATGTGCATTATAAATTTACATAAGGCATGGGTGGGTGGGAATTGGGAGTAGGGGAGGGTATGGTAGTGAGCCTGAGCATAACGAGGGTTGATGGAGTGGGGTAGAACCTCCTCACAAATGAAAGTATTAGCAAAAGAGAATAAGTCACAGTGGAGGTAAGGGAAGATTTAAACAGCAGTGGTATTGTTAAAATAGTATAAATAACTTGGACATTAGAGTAGAGAAAATTTTAAAAAGTTGTGTGTGGGTAAGAAAGCCATACATTAAATCCAAGATGAGCTACTCATGGGTAAGAAAGCAATATGTATTAAAGTAAAATGGATTTAACAAGTCTGGAGAATATTAACATATGAATTATGTTTTTCCTTTAGCAGTAGCTCTGGCTGCAGGTTCAGTGATGCATTTTGTTTTACCACTGAACCATACATGTTTCTATATTGCCCTGGCCTCCCAATCAGTCAGTGCCACTCAGTTAGACTCCAAGGCTGTCACTTTAGTTGTTTTGGATAAGATTTAGCATCGTATGTGAGATTTCAGTCACTACTTTAGTAACAATGCTTAGAGCCTAATCATTTTCAATAATATAGGACTCTAGACACGTGTTCATTTTTTTACCTCTATGAAGAAATCTTTTAATGTTACTCCCCTTTTTTCTTCTGTAAGGAATGAGCAAGCTTCTACATTGTTACCAATACTAGTGGGATATCCTGTGTTTATATATGGAGCTTGCACAATAGCATTAAGCTGAGCAGTTTTGTGTATATGACAGAAGATGTCCTGTGTGTATACTGAGTGTGGGCAGTATAGCAGTACTGTACTGTGTCCCCTCAGTCAGGAAATGTCCTGTGTATATCCAGAGCATATACAGTACTGCAGTATACCAATGTGTCTCCTTATGTTTTACCTTGCCAGAAGGTGCCCTGTGTCTCATCATACATGATTAAGTGAAGGTGCATTGTGTGTGCACTGAGTGTACAGAGCAGAGCAGTAGACCAGTGTGTCCCTTCATAATTGACCATATCAGAAGGTGCCATGTGTGTATGCTGTACACAGCACATTAGAAAAGCAGTGTGTCCCCTCATTTGTCACTGTGTCAGAAGAAGCCCACTCCACATACTGAAAGTCTACAACACAGCAGTAAATCACCATGTCCTGTCATGTGGAATTTTGTCAGAAGGTGTATTTTGCATATAAGCATAATGTCCCCTCGTGTGATATTGTTCGATGATGCCCTGCGTATACTGAGTGTTGACAGAACAGCAGTACACCATTGTGTTCCATCATGTGAGTGACTATGTCAGAAGGTGCCCTGTGTATATTCTGAGTGTTAACAGAACAGTTGTACCCTCATGTATGACTGTGTCATACGTTGCCCTCTTGTGTGACTGTGTCAGAAGTTGCTCTTGTGTATACCGAGATTGTACGGCACACGGCACAGCAGTACAGCACTGTGTGTTCTCATATGTCACAATGTCAGAAGATACCCTGTGTGTGTATACTTAGTATGTATGCTCAACTCTACATGTCTTTGTCCCCTCAAGTTTGACTATGTCAGAAGGTGCCATGTGCATATATTAAGTGTGTACATATCAGCTTTGTGCGCCTCATGTATTAGTATGTGAGAAGGTGTCCTGAATCCTTTCATGCACATACTGAGAGTGTATGACACAGTAGTGTAGCACTGGGCTCCCTAATGTGTGACTATGTCAGAAGGTGGCCTTTGTGTATGCTTAATGCATATGGTTCAGCAGTACAGCAGTGTGTCACCTCAAGTTTCTCTATATCAGAATGTGCCCTTTGTGTATATAGAGTGCATATGGTAGAGGGATATAGACTGTGTCAGAGAAGCCCTCTGTGTTTATGGAGTGTGAACAGCATAGGAGTGCAGCACTGTGTCTCTTCATGAGTAACTATATCAGAAGGTGCCCTGCTTGTATAAACTGTGAAGACAGAATAGTAATACAGCAGTGAGTCCCCCAAAGTTTGACAATGTCAGTAGGTGCCTTGTGTGTATAGTGAGTCTGTTTGTCACAGCAGTATAGCAATGTATTCTGTCATGCCTAACTGCAACAGAAGGGTCCCTGTTTGTATACTAAGTGTAATAGAACAGTCTTGCACTGTATCCCCTTATGTGTGACTATATCAAGAGGTGCCCTGTGTGTTTAGTGACAGCATACAGCACAGCAATGTAGTGCTGTGCCCGCTAATGTGTGACTGTGTCTGAGGTGCCCTGTGCATAAACCAAATGTCCACAACAGAGCAGTACATCTGTGAATCTCTTCATGTGTGACTATGTCTGAAGATGCCCTGTTTGTGTACTGAGTGTGTACAGCAATGTCTCCCTTTATATGTAGCCATGTCAGAAGGTGTCCTATGTATATACCAAGTGCTGTGCATGTATACTGTGCACTTTTGTGTATGACTGTCATATGGTTCTGAGCATGTTTCCAAAATGTACTTATAGCACTGTGTACCCTTACATGTGACTATGTTAGAAGGTGATCAGTGTGTATAGTGACGATAAAAAACACTTCAGAATTTTGCATCCTGTAGGGCTGGACTTGTAAGCATTCAAAACTATAATAGTGCACAGTACCCTCTAGTCCACAATTGCAGATGGCTGTATGTAGTGTAGACAAGTGCTGCAGATAAGATATAGAAATCTCACCAAGGAAAGTCTAGTGATACAGAGCAGTGTTGTGTGAATTATTAGTCCAGTGTTTTACATCTAGTGATACAGAGCAGTGTTATGCTCATTACTACTCGTGTGTGTTATTTCTAGTGATACAGAGCAGTGTTGTCCTCCTTACTAGTCCTGTGTGTTATGCCTCATGATACAGAGCAGTGTTGTCCTTCTTACTAGTCCTGTGTGTTATGTTTAATGATACAGAGCAGTGTTGTGCTCATTACTAGTCCTGTGTGTTATGTCTCATGATACAGAGCAGTGTTGTCCTTCTTACTAGTCCTGTGTGTTATGTTTAGTGATACAGAGCAGTGTTGTGCTCATTACTAGTCCTGTGTGTTATGCCTCATGATACAGAGCAGTGTTGTCCTTCTTACTAGTCCTGTGTGTTATGCCTCATGATACAGAGCAGTGTTGTCCTTCTTACTAGTCCTGTGTGTTATGTTTAGTGATACAGAGCAGTGTTGTGCTCATTACTAGTCCTGTGTGTTATGTTTAGTGATACAGAGCAGTGTTGTGCTCATTACTAGTCATGTGTGTTATGTCTTATGATACAGAGCAGTGTTGTGCTCATTACTAGTCCTGTGTGTTATGTCTCATGATACAGAGCAGTGTTGTGCTCATTACTAGTCCTGTGTGTTATGTTTAGTGATACAGAGCAGTGTTGTGCTCATTACTAGTCATGTGTGTTATGTCTTATGATACAGAGCAGTGTTGTGCTCATTACTAGTCCTGTGTGTTATGTCTCATGATACAGAGCAGTGTTGTGCTCATTACTAGTCCTGTGTGTTATGTCTCATGATACAGAGCAGTGTTGTGCTCATTACTAGTCCTGTGTGTTATGTCTCATGATACAGAGCAGTGTTGTGCTCATTACTAGTCCTGTGTGTTATGTCTCGTGATACAGAGCAGTGTTGTGCTCATTACTAGTCCTGTGTGTTATGTCTCATGATACAGAGCAGTGTTGTGCTCATTACTAGTCCTGTGTGTTATGTTTAGTGTTACAGAGCAGTGTTGTGCTCATTACTAGTCCTGTGTGTTATGTCTCATGATACAGAGCAGTGTTGTGCTCATTACTAGTCCTGTGTACTATGTCTAGTGATACAGGGTCATGTTCTGCTCATTATTGTGCATGTGTGATACATCTAATGATACAGAGCAATGTTGTGCTCATTACTAGTCCTGTGTGTTATGGCTATTTGGATCTCATTTGAGCTTCATGCTTTGTAACCAGCTTCACAGAGATGATAGCTTTCTGCTTTGTTGTCAGCCTCTACTGGCCTGTACACTATACTCCTTTAATGTATGTTTGACTAGTCAATACAGGCTGACAACAAGGCAGAATAAGCAACTGTGTACAGGGGTACTGTGGTATAATTTTTTTTGTCGACTTCATTTCTTAACTTTACTATAATAAGGTCTTAATGAGTGCGTTATAACTATTGTCTTTTTTTAAATATTAATAATTTTCCTCTATCTACATCATCCACTTTAAAGTCATGCGGATGGCAGAGCATTTCATAGCACTTACTGGGTACAACATAGAGAAAATGATTCTGGATATGATACCATATTGTATATGGCACAATGCATAGACATAAGGATTTGCCCCCCCCACACACACCTCTGGGCAGATGTTCTTCATCTCACATTGCTGCAGTCCTTACTTATGGGTAGTCCGCTGTCCTCGGTCGGCCCGAATACCAAAGTATTAGGCTGACGTCGGTCATGGGCGCCTAGATCTGACATCAGAGCGTCAGGGTATAAAGGCGCATGACCGACGTCATATCCTCAGTCTTTTTTGCCGCATGGTCCGATGCAGAAGCAGCGTTGCAAGTGCCGTTCGGCGTTCTGAAATTTTTCGCTTTCGGAGTTTCAGACCGATACCAAGTTGGGCTAAGTACCCGTTAGAATATTTTGTTTTTCTTGCCTCAGTTACTTACCGGATGTCAGAAAAAGTGAATAATTGTATTTCTTGTGGGAAACAGATACCGCATAGGGATTACCACTCACTTTGTATTCCTTGTTTGGGACCGAGCACGGCGTAGTCGGGTGTCGGTTTTGTGCTAGGTTTAATAAGCACTATAAAACGGAGGTTAGATTGCGCTAGGTTAGTCTTTGGCAAGAGGTGTAATTATAATATGTCGCCGGATGTTCCGGCTGCTTCTACTAAGAAGCGCAAAGACAAATCTTTAAAGCCTAGGCAGGATGATTCGTCCGTTCGACGCCGGACCTTTAGAAGCTACAGCTGAACAGGTGGATCCGGCTGAAGTTTCTGTTGAGTCCCAGGGGAAACTTTGATTTTACAAGATGTGGCCTCTCAGGAGGCAGGTCAGGCTGAAGGGGCCTCTCAGGTTACTATTCTCCCTTCTATGCCTAAGGTGGTTAGGCCTTCTGCTACTGTTTCTAAGGCTCCTTCTAAGGGCAGGTCTGTTTTGCCTTCCTCTGGTGTCAGTTCTGGTTCTTCAGGGTCTGTGCCTAAAAGCACATGCTTAAAATGGCAGAGGATTTGATTACTTTAATTAGAGGTTCTATGACACCTCCTGATAAGAGGACCAGGATGGAGCCAGAGTTGGAAACTTTGGACCAGGCCTCAGATGATTCAGAGTCTTCTGCAGAGGACATTCAACATTTCCCTCCTTATTCTGATTCTGATGCAGAGGATTCCACTCCTTCTGCTTCTCCTCCAGAGGATTTTTCATTTTCAGAAACTCTGCATTCCATGAGGGAGCATTTTAAGTGGGAGGGACAGGATTACTCTGATTCACGGAAGAGGCTTAGGGAGTTCTTGTTTTACCACAGCATAGACCCTTAGCTATACCTCCGGTTTTGGATGTTGTTTCAGATGTTTTCTCGAAGCTTCCCTTAATCCAGATTCTGTGCCTCCTGCCCCAGTTAAACCGGACAGGTATTACAGGGTGCCTGAGGCTCATAAATATCTGTATAAGAGTCCTAGGGCGGACCCAGAAACTATTAGTCAGGGGCCTAAGGGTGTTAGAGCCTCTGTTGTTAAGAATCCGGTTCCTCTGGATAAGGAAGCTAGAGCTTTGGATAGATGGGGTAAGAAGGTGTATACCTCTTCTACTTTAGCAATGAGAGCTTTGAACTGCCAGTTTCATATGTTGAAGTATCAGAATTTCCTCCTTTCTCAGCTAAGATCTAAAGTGGATGCTTTGGCAGAGGGCATAGAGTGTAAAGAATTGCAGGATTTAGTGCATGTTTCTGAACAGGTGGGTAAGCACTCTTTGCAATGTGGTTTTGATGCTTTACAGGCTTCTTCTAGGGTGGCTGCCACTGGTTCAGTTATTCGTAGGCACGCCTGGCTTAAGGATCAGAATTTGTCTGAGCATGTTAAGTCTAGAATTCTGGATGCCCTTTACAGTCTGAAGTTTTGTTTGGTCCTCCTGTGGAGTCAGTCTTAAAGAAAATGGAAGACAAGGCTAAGTCTATGCAGACTGTTAAAGATTTTTTGCAGGTACAACCTCCAAAGTTTAGTAGAAATTGGCCTACTAAGGGGTGGACGTACCCTTCTTCTGATTCTCAGTCTAGGGGTAGATCTAGGCGTGGTAGGGGCAGAGCTCAGAGTACCTTCAGGCCGAGACAATGGAGTTCGCCTGCTCAATCTGCTGGTGAGGGCAGGGGCCAGTCCTTTTGTAAACAGGCCCAATGACCTGCATTTTCAGCTGCCAGATTCTTCTTGCCTGGCAGCTCCTTTGGGAGGAAAGTTGGCTCTTTTCAAGCAAAATTGGCATTTAGTCACCCAGGACAAATGGGTATTGGACATTATAAACCGAGGTTACAAGTTCTATTTCCATACCATGCCTCCTTTCAAAGGCATGCCAGACGTCCTCCTCGGCAAAGGATAGAGGCTCACAGACAAATTTCTTTACTTCTTCAAATAGGAGCTATACAGCCAGTTCCTCTGTCAGTAGTGGGCCTAGGATTTTATTCTCGCCTGTTTCTAGTTCCAAAGAAAGGAAACACGTGGAGACCAATTTTGGATTTATCTATCCTCAACACTTACCTGGACATTCCAAAGTTCAAGATGCTGACTTTACAACAGCTTTTACCTCTGTTGGGAAAAGATCACTGGATGGTTACTCTGGATCTCAAAGAGGCTTACCTTCATGTTCCTATCAGGCCCAGTTGCAGGAGGTACCTGCGTTTTCAGGCTGGAAATTTACATTATCAGTTCTCTGCATTGCCCTTTGGCTTATCTACTGTGCCCAGAGTGTTCACAAAGGTTCTGGCTCCAGTGATAGCATTTTTCAGACTAAGAGGAATACAGATTTATCCTTATTTGGACGACTGCCTGATTATTGCACAAGAAAAGGACGAACTTCTTCATCATCTACAGTATGTGATGGCAGTGTTAAGATGCCTAGGGTATTCTGTGAACGAAACAAAGTCCAGTCTAGTACCCTCTCAGGACATGTGCTTTCTGGGTGTGAGACTGAATACAGCTTCCCAGATGGCTTTTTTGACCCCGGACAAACAAAGAAGCCTTTCTCTTTATTTCCAGCAAATGTCTCTACGGTCCAGGCTGACTGCAAGGACAGTCCTTCAAGCCTTGGGGTTCATGGCATCTTGTATTCTGGTGCTTCCCAATGCCAAATTGCATATGAGGAAGCTTCAATGGTATCTCAAAATGTGTGGACACAGCACTGCCAAGATCTAGACACTGTCATTCAGATAATACCTTGCATTCAGAAGGAGTTTTGTGGTGGGCTCAGGAATGTCACCTAAACAAGGGACTCTCTGTGACCCGGCCAGAGGCGAGTCAGATTCTAACGACAGATGCCTCGGACAAGGCTTGGGGAGCACACCTCAATGGAAAATGGGTGCAAAACACGTGGCCTGTCAAACTCCAACATTTGCATATCAACTTGAAGGAAATGTTAGCAGTCCAGTTTGCATTGATGGCTTTCAAAGATTTACTTTCCAGGGCAGGTGTTGATTCAAACAGACAACACTACTGTCATGTGGTACATCAACAAGCAGGGGAACCCATTCTTACCCTCTTTGCAGGCAAGCGATGATTCTGTGGGAAACTGCTCTCAATCTACACCTCAATCTTCAGGCAAGGTTTCTACCAGGAGCACAGAACTCCTTAGCAGATGTATTGAGCAGACAAATAGTGGATCCTCACGAGTGGAAATTGGATCCTCATGTATTTCAACAGTTGACAGTGTTATGGGGAACTCCAGACATAGATCTGTTCGCTTCTCCACTAAATTACCAGTTGCGAAAGTTTTGCACAAAATGTTTCATCACACAGCTTGGAAGGTGGACGCTCTATCATTCAGTTGGAACAATCTGCATGTATATGCCTTTCCACCTCTGCCTCTTCTCCCAAGGTACTTTTGAAGGCCAGACAAGACAAGCCAACCATGATTTTGATAGCACCGGATTGGCCTCGACAACACTGGTACCCACTACTGAGGAGTTTAGTACGAGAACCTCCATGGCCTCTGCCTTTGATTCCGCACCTTTTGTCACAAGAGGACAGTCACTTCCTCAATGTCAAGATTCAGTCTCTGCATCTAACAGCCTGGCATATTCTGTTTTAGACTCTGGAGGGTCTCAGCTTCCACAACAAGTTTTGAATGTTATTTTGGAGGCCAGGAGGCCTAGTACCGGAAAGTTTACGCTGATAAATGGAGGAGATTTTTATTTGGAGCAAAGGAAAGGACTTTGATGTCTCCAAACCTGATTTAAGTGTTGCTCTTCAATATCTTACTGAGTTATTGGACAAGGGTTTGTCTTTCTCCTCAATAAAGGTCCATGCTGCAGCCATTTCAGCTCACTATGATTGTGACCCTCCTTTATTCTCTCATCCTTGGTTTAAGCAATTTCTTAGAGGGGCAAAGAATATAAGACCCCACGTAGAGCTCCTACTCCTGCTTGGGATCTCAATTTTGTGTTGGAAAAACTTACTCTACAACCTTTTGAGCCTGCAGCTACTGCCGAGTTAAAGTATTTGTCATGGAAAACTGCTTTTTTGTTGGCCATTACCTCTGCAAGAAGGGTTTCTGAATTACAGGCCCTCATGGCAGTGGAGCCTTTCCTGATTTTTCATAAGGATAGGGTATCTTTGCATACTAATCCTTCCTTTATGCCTAAAGTGGTTTCTAGTGTGGCCTTAAATCAAACTATTCATTTGCCTACTTTTTATGCAAACCCCCAAAATAAAGGGGAGAAAATTTTGCATACTTTGGATATTCACAGGCAGTTGCGTTATTATTTGAGCAGAACCAAGGAGTTCAGACAGTCTCAGCAATTGTTTGTTTCTTTTGCTTTGGGTTCACAGGGTAAACCTGTTTCAAAACAAACTATTTCTAAATGGATTGGGCTTTGTATTTTTTTCTGTTATTCCCATCATGGTAAGGAGATTCCTGCTGGAATCAGGCCTCATTCCACTAGGGCTACTGCTACTTCTACGGCCTTTCTAAGGGGGGTAGCTACAAAAGACATTTTGGAGGCAGCTACTTGGAGTTCAGTGCATACCTTTTCTAAACATTACCACCTTCCTCTTTATTCTAAGTCTAGGGCTGGATTTGCCACTGCAATTTTACAGGGCATTTTAGCCCCTAATGCTTTATGATTTTTACCATCCTCCCTTTCCCGTTGCTTTGGGATTCTACCCATAAGTAAGGACTGCAGCAATGTGAGATGAAGAACATAGTACAGTTTTGTACCTACCATAAATGTAGATGTTTCAAGATCCACATTGCTGCAGTCCAATTTACCCTCCCTCCTTCCCCTCTGTAGTTTGACTTGGTGCTATGCTTTAGGTGATGGTTGTTGTTGGGCATGTTTTTGGGAGGTATTCTGTTTTTGGCTGTGGCCTTTCTGGTTTGGCCTTCTGACATCTGGGGCAAGAAAAGACTGAGGATATGACGTCGGTCATGCGCCTTTATACCCTGACGCTCTGATGTCAGATCTAGGCGCCCATGACCGACGTCAGCCTAATACTTTGGTATTCGGGCCGACCGAGGACAGCGGACTACCCATAAGTAAGGACTGCAGCAATGTGGATCTTCGAACATCTACATTTATGGTAGGTACAAAACTGTACTTTTGGAGGACTGACAAGTCACCTACAACATGTAGATGAACAGTGGGAGGAAACTGGAGTATCTGATGAAAATTACAGGGAGGATGTGCAGACTCCAGGCAAAAGACACCCCAGCCAAGAAGTAAAGAAAAAAATGCTGTAAGGCGGCAGCTCTAATGCTAGACTAGTATTGCTCACTGCTAAACATCAGCTCTTACACATTATTGCTGTATGTTTATTATACATTGATTGCATGTTGCAATTAGTCAAAGTCAAGCTGTTTTCACTTGTAGATCAGCTATAACTGATAATCACTGGATGTACTATGCATTTGCGCAACCTGCTGTATTCACCCAGTAGTTATGCTGTATTGCATAAATACTTTGTAAATGTAATTATCTGATTTCTTTAAAGTATTTTGCACTGTGTTTCACTTTCACATTTTGCATGGATCATGGCCAGTGAATTCAGAAGAATCACACTGTTGATCAGACACAATGCATAGGTTAGTTAAAGCCTTTCTGAAATCAAGGCATATGTTAATGTCATTTCTTCTTGAAAACTCTTAGTACCAGCCTAGTTAACTGGTAATCAAGTAACTCAGTCCATTTGTAAACACTGTATATCAATATATAAGACAGATGTGTATGTATAAGACAGATGTATAATGCTGAGTGAGTGGTTGTGTATCTGTGCATGTATGATATGTGTATATGCACATACACACACAAACACACACACACACACACACACACACACACACACACACACACACACACACACACACACACACACATATATACATATGTGGGTTACCTTTACTTAATTGACAGCCCACAACACCGAAACCAACTTGAATGACATGGCATAACATCGACAACTGGATAGCCGATGTTTCCCACATGGTAAGTTAACATTTGGCCATCAACCTGAACTTTGCCCCTTACCCCTACGGCAGTGCGTTCTTGGAGTTGGAATATTTAATAAGGGGGGTGTGCCCCCCACATCGGTGGGTTTGTTTTAGTGGTAGTGTTTGAATTCGGGATGACCAAATGGTAACTAACCGTGTGGGAAACGTCGGCTCTCCAGTTGTCGATGGTATGCCATGTCAAAGTTTGTTTCGGTATTGTGGGCTGTCGATTAACTAAAGGTAACCCACATGTACATATATATGTATGTGTGTGTGTGTGTGTGTGTGTGTGTGTGTGTGTGTGTGTGTGTGTGTGAATATAGGCACACACAGACTCACACACACACACACACACACACACACACACACACACACACACACACACACACACACACACACACACACACACACACACACACACATTTTACTGATTAATGCAAATTCCAGTTAATAAATAGTGGTTTATCATTCCCATTGGTAAATAAACCTCTGTCGTTTTGTAATAGGTTTTGTATGTGAGGCTCATGAGATTTCCAATTAGAGTATTTAATGAAGAGTGGTTTTACTGCTTCAGTGGTTTAATACCCAAAGAGAGATGTCTGTTTCAGATAAAGCCTGTTGAGCTAGGCAAGTATGTATACTAGGAGGCATTCATCTTTTCTTTATACTGAAACCCAAACAAAATTTCCAACCAATGTAAAAAAAAAAAAAAATTCTAGAAAAACACACGAAGGCCCTTAGGACTCAGTTGCAAGTCTAATACAAAATTAAGCACTTTCATTCCTCACTGTTAGCAAATAGAACTGCATCACAATTGAAAAACTTCATTTCCTTTAAACTTTAAATAGTTAAAAACATATATCACATGTCCCAACAAATATATGTATACCATTTAAAGTAGATTTTAAAAATTCAATTAATACTCACAAAAATCATACCATTATCATTCACCTTACCTGATGTCAGCAATAAAATACTATTAACAGATAACTTTCCATTTAACCCAGGCGAGAAAGTGGCAATCAATAGCAACTGCCAACACAATGCCTTATATTCCAACTTACCTTGTCAATATCCTAAAACTTCCAGACTCACTAGAATATTTAGATAGTGCGTTATTCATGTTCCATGCTGGTAAATTCTAGACCTCACTGATTTCTCAATTTTCCTACATAAAATGCAGGAGATGTCAAATAGGTGACAATGTAAATAACTCCCTTTTTATTTCAGTCATATATACCTTTGTTAGTTATGGCGGTGGGATAAATACTGGCAAATCAGGTTTACCACAAGTATATCTCTTCTGCTTTCATGCCTCACATTTTCTGCTGCCTGTGTAAATTGACAGTCCTTACCATAGATCTTTTCAGGACCTTCATAGGTTCATAGGTTCATAGGTTCATACTAGGCTATCTGCCCAAGGGCATTTATAAGCCTAGCCCATAGTTATTTGGCTTTCGCCACCCCTTTAGTTTGAATAAAACTATGCCTATTATTTTGCTGTGCCTCTGTCAAGCAGTGACACTGAAGTAATCCCTGGGGTATATCTGCGATCCCCCATCCATTGGTCAAGATTCCTCTTGAACAAGGCCAGCGAGGTGCTCTGCCTCACATGTACCGGGATTTTGTTCCACAGCATAGGGAGTCTCTGGGTGATGAATCTGTCCCTCCAGCACGTTCTATTAATAACCGTGTCAAGGTTTAAGTCTCCGCCTTGTGGTTCTGAGGGATCTAGATTTTTGAGGTGAAGCATATTCATCAAATCAGGGTTTGACATGGCCTTATATGTCAGGCACAGGTCACCTCTGAGCAAGCGGTATGAGACTGAATAGAGCTGGAGTTCTTTCAGTCGGGCAGCATAAGACATATTTTTGAGACCCTTTATCCTTTTGGTGAGGAACTTTTGGGGCCTTTCCAGCTGCTGCAGGTGTCGGGTCAGATACATTCCGAATGGGGCATTGTACTCAATCATAGGTCTAATGAGTGATGAGTACAGAGGGACGATGACCTCCCTTGATCTAGATGTAAATCCCTTCATGATCAGGTGGGCAATGTAGAAGGTTTTCCTAACCACTTTAGCAACATGAGTGTCAAATGAAAGGCTACTGTCAACCTGGGTCCCCAGATCCCTGATGACTTCTTCTGTGCTCAGTGGATTGCCACCTATATGGTAGCTAGGGTAACCTTGTTTTTCCCGAAGGGTATGACTATGCATTTCTTGGCATTTAACTTTAGGCCATGGCTCTGGCACCAGTTATCCGTTTCTGTGAGGCCCTTCTGAAGGATATCTGTGTCAGATGTGTTTTCGACTATGGCGCCCAGTTTGCAGTCATCTGCAAACTTTGTCAGCCATAACCCTCCTGTGTTTGCTTGTACTTCAGAAAAGTAGATGCCGAACAAGAGTGGACCCAGGACTGAGCCCTGTGGGACACCACTTGTGACAGGCTTTGAGTCTGACATGGCTCCAGCAACTCTGACCCTGTGGGTTCTGTCACTAAGCCAGTTTGCAACCCATCTTGTGATGTATGGGTTTACATTCAAGCTGATGAGTTTTTCGATGATACCTGAGTGGGGTATTGTGTCGAAGGCCTTTGCCAGGTCAAGGTAGGCTGTATGGACTGCCTTTCCCTCATCAATGGCCTTGGTGACTGTCTTGAACAAGGCAACCAAGTTTAAAAGGCATGATCTGCCTTTGACAAAGCCAAACTGGGTTGGATCCAAAGTCTGCAAGTTCCTATGTCTTTATTTATGAGTTCCATTATGATCCTCTCCATGGCTTTGCAGATAAGGCTTGTCAAGCTAATGGGACGGTAATTTCCAGGGTCGGTGGAGGCACCGCCCTTGTGAAGTGGGACCACAGTTGCCGTCGCCACTCCTTGGGCACGTATCCTGAGGTGAGGCTAAGATTAAACAGCTGTCCTAACTGCGGGTTTAATTCCTCATTGAGTTCGTGGAGCACACAGCCGGGGACACCATCCGGTCCCATGGATGCTGTGTTTTTGCTTTGGAGAGAGCAGTTCTCACCTGGGCGTTGGAGATGTTTGGGAGCTACAATCCTCTGGTATAGATATCTCTCCTTTTGGGGGGGAGAAGTTTGCACTGAACCTGTCAGCCAGTATGTTGGCAATGTGTGTAGGTTCAGTAATCTTCACATCATTTTGAACTAATTCTGAGCATATCTGGGAGTTTCCTCCTAGGTTTCTAACATAGCTAAAGAAGGCCTTATGATTGTCTTTTGAGTCCTTGGCGATTTTTCTCTCAAAATTTGCCTTGGATGATTTTATGAGAGCTCTTAGTTTTTTACTTATAGTGATCAAGGGTGTCTTACCTTTCAAGGATTTTGCTCTATCTTGTAGTAGCTTCCTCCTTTTGTTGTAGAGCTTGTTTATGGCTGGGGTCCACCAGACTGGATGCTTGCCTTTGGTACAAAGAGTCTTAGTTTTGTTTGGGATTGCCTGATCCATGCAGTCCTGTAGGTGCTGGTAGAAGGCATTTGTAAGTGATTCCAAAAATGATTTTAAGTTCTTCCCTTTCTTGTAAACATAATGAGGCTTTCCTGGTCAAACCAAAAGTATCAAAAACGCATACTTCTGGTTTGAATAGGAAGGTGGGACAATCATCTTGTTTTATTTACAGAAAAAAAGAGGAATTTCAAAATCATTGTTCAATGTCCTAAAAGACTTGGAGTAAGACTTGGTAAATTAAAAGTAACAGGCATGAGAAAAAGCCTAAAAAAAGGCATGCAAACAGTGGAGATATATTTATGATGTGGTAAACCTGATTTTGGGTATTTATCAAACTGCCATAACTAACAATGGTTTTTATGACTGGAATACAAAGGAGGTTGTTTACATTGTGACCTGCTCACATTTTTTGTGGGTAAAACCAAGAAACTGGTGAAGGCTAGGATCTATCAGCACAGTTACACAATTAAGGTAGGAAACTTGAATAACACACTATGTAGACATGCAGGGGAGTATGGAAGTTTTAAGAAATTTTTATTTTATGTGATTGAAGAGGTTATCCCTGATGGTGGGGAGAGCAATTGGGAAGCTGAGTTGGAGCACAAGGAGTTGTATTTGCAGTTAACATGGAGTGCTGCATCCCTACCAGGGTTAAATGGAAAGTTAGTTATCTAGTAATCATGTTTTATCACTAAGGTCAGCTAAACTGTATTTATGAATAATAATTTTTGTGAGTACTTGAGCAGTATTAATTTAATTTTTGAAATATGTTTTAATGTTTTGAATGTTGCATATATTTTTGGGGGGATTGAGATGTATGTTTTTAACAATTTGATGTTCAAGGAAGCAATGTTTTTCATTTCTGATGAAGTTCCATTTGCTAATAGTAAATTAAATTTGCAACTGAGCCCTATAGGCCTTTGTGTTTTTTTTTTTTGGAATCTTTTTCTTTGTAGTTATATGCTAACATATAATCATTTTGTTCATTATATCATATGCTACAGTTTGAATACAATGTGTTATGATAAATAATACTTTATGTAGAAGGAGCATTAACAGCTAACTTTCACTATCATTTTTTTAACAGACAGGGACCAATGGACACAGACGCACAGCCAGACATGCAGATACAGGTTAGTTCATTTCAAGCCTCTGTGTGCATTTATAGCATTTTTAAGTAGCTCACGTTAAAACATACCTTTTATTTTCTGTTTGCTTCTCAGAGGTGGATTTTATTATTTTTTGGCAGGCAAGAATTGCAGGTTTAGATGAAAATGATTTATTAGTATTCATTGTATGGCCATTCCTTCTGCAAAGTAAAGAAATATTGACAACAAGTCCGGATCTCATTTGTTACTCTACACACCTTGAAATTATGTTTGACTATAGAAGGGTTTGCAGTGATAATACCTGTCATGGAAACTGCTACTGCTAACAACCTTTTGTGTCTCAGACAGGGACATGTTCTTACGTGCGCTCCAGTCAAATATACCCTCCAAAGCAAACTGGATGCAAGAAAATAATCTTTCAGGCAACTTTTCTTTACTGTTATCTCTGAAACTATTGTCACTCTCTCTCTTATGGATTTAGAATGATATGACAATAACATTTTTACAGACTAGGATTGCTATTACACAAACTGCAACTAAGTAATTTTCTCTAGAGACTACTTAATTTGTGTACTCATAAAAACAGAATATGCTTGCAATTTGATGTCTTTGGTAGTTACTATTTTATAGTAAACTTGTATTTTGTTTTAGCTGTCTTCTTGCTTTCTGCTTAGTTAGTATATATTAAACTGAAAAACATTAAATATTGTTATGACAAAATCTTGAGAGGTTTTTACAGTGTTTAGAGCTTTCTAAATCCTAGCTGTAAGTAAGAAATTGTTATAATTAGTGGTTGGTATCACATCTCTCTCTCTCTCTCTCTCTCTCTCTCTTTCACACACATATGAACTAGACAAACAATAATTAGATTTACTGAAAACAGATTCCATTTCAAAACATCTTTAACAATTAAGTGTACTGTGCTATTAAAAGATTGATGAGAAAAAAGATGGTAAACACTAATTCTGCAGAATGTGCCCCTTTTTTCTGCATGCATAAACAGTATAAACACAATTCTGTATAGTATAAGATAGTTCTGTTTTGCTGGGACCAAGATAGTTTGTTAGTTATCCTGCTGGCAGTTTTAGTTTCAAGTTGGCTGTTAAAATGTTTGCTGCAGCCCAAGGTTAAGAATATTTAGGATAGTTTATGACACATCCAGGTTTCATTCTTGAGCAAAAAAAAAAATAATCTGTGCTCTAAATACAGTATGTTCTCTTCCTTCACTCCTACATGCTAAGAATAGGCAAATGGTCCAAATGAGGAAGGGAAAAGAAAGGCAGCTGGTGAACTGTGCAGGTATGGTCTCTAAAAAAAAGGCAGAGAAAAGAGAAGAAAAAAAATCATGTTGGTCTCTATTTCCTCCAGAATAACAACCCTATGTGTATTTACATCAAATTATCTAGGTATAATGTCTTGAAAGTTTCATTAAGGAATCTTAAAGTGGGGCTGGTATATGGCCCTTATATACTTAGGAGCTGCATACCAGATTGTGCCAGCATTTGACAATAACAGACTAATACACTGCATTACATGAGGTTTCTATTAGGTACGGCAGACTTCAGAACAGAGAACGTAGGCAGAGTCAGGATAGAATTTAACACAAAATATGATTGTCTACAAGCAGGGCCTGCCTTTGGCCAACTGAACCTATTTAGACTGGCTGGGGGCCCGCACTAGGTTTTGACAGGGTCATTATGTCTTACATGACCCAGCAATTTGCCTGAGAGATACTACACCAAAGTGCAAGGCATTTTCCTAGTCTTACCTCCCATAGTAGTTACATGTTTTGTTAGTGACGAGAACATTCCCTGTCATGCACTGCGCTACTGACTAATTTAGCATTATTAGTTATAGCATCCTTTGTACCTCATGTATGGTTTGAGGTATTAGATGATCATGCTCCTGTGGTACTCAGTTGCTGTTGCTACGTGCTCAGTAGGATGTTTGTCTCAAAACTAGTTGGATTAACCATCTAATTTTTGTACTGCAATTACCATTTCATAAGGTAATAAGGTCAGCCGTAATTTGAAGCCTATTGGAGAAGTAATATGTTTTGTTTTACTTCTGTTGATGACATGCGGTTTATGATTGGTTGATAATGGATACAAATACAAGAAATAACTGCAGAACACTGAGACTCAGAGAGCATGAAAACAAGCACTAATAAACATAAAAAAGAATAATAATAATGGATGTGGTGATGTGGGGTAATTTTGAGCAGTAAGACTTGTGATAGAACATTACCAATACAACAGTATGGCAGAGAAATGTTTGCTGCCGTCATAGAGAGGAGCAGAATAATCCCAAAGAAGTGAAACATGAGGTGTATGTGCTGTGCTGAATGGTGGGAGGCCGAGGTAGAAAGAAAAATCATTTACATAGCTGAAAGTCGAAAAACAGTAATAGAAACAGTTTGACACGTAAATGTACAGTAGGGGTATCATCATTTCATACTCACATACAAAATAGGGGGCAAATAGAAAAAAATAGAAAAAGGTTAAACTGGTTTGGCGAGGGTGATTTTTTTTTGGGAAGGGTGAAGTATATTATAGAAAGCAAAACAATTGTGGAGTTTTGTATGATTGTCCCACATCCATGTGGGTTTCCTTAAGGCATTCTGATTTCCTTCCACATGGTAAAACATGTCCCTTAGTGACTAATCAAAGTTATCTCTCCATGGAATCCTTTCTATTCCCCCTGTGACTCGGGATATGTTGATTTCCATGTAACAGTCCACGTCCCCAGTTCAACAATGACATATTTAAGGAGGTGCCTCATTTTATTACTGTTACTGTTGTTGAACATTGTGAAGCGACTTAACATTTTATACTGTTTTATGGAAACACCTTGACTGTACAAACATGAAAATTAACTGAAATAAAGGACCCCAGTCATTCAGAGTAAGTGGACTAGATGCTTATAAGCCCATAATGGAAGAAAGAGACAGTATGAGATGAGATGAGGATACATAATGTAGGTTGTGACACCTGTTCACTGGCCCAGCAATCAAGTAGCCTCAATCCTCACCACTAACACCAGTGAGGGGCTTCTATATTGGGAAGGATAACAAATACACACACACACAGTAAAGTACAATTTCCCTTAAGAGTACACAGAGATCACAGTCAGTCTGGGGGTGGTTTCTCCCTTTCTCTCCAGGTCCCCAATAAGACTCCCCACTGGCACAGCTATGGGGTCCAGATCTCAGCCTAGCTGGGCAAGCTAAAACCTCCAGCACCCTCTCTGTCCAACCAGTGCTTCATGTCCTTGCCCAAGTAGCTGACACACACACACTTTGAGATATGCGTTTATACAACCACACAGACACTCCTGGGGAAGGCTGGCATAGGTTTTCCAGCTTGTACCCCTTTTACCCAGACTATACGGTAGAAGTCACTGCCACCACCCAGCTAATATTTATCAGCTACTCAAAGGCCCTTATGAAAGGGTGTCCAATTATACTGTGCAATAGTATTATCCAAATGGTAAGTGCAACCGAACAGTCAAGACTTATTTGGAGTGACTTGGTACAGTGTCACTATATACATACAAATGTACTCTTAGAGATTCAATTATCTCTACACAAAACAGCCATGGTTGAAAGGTTTAAAAATATTTATTAATAAATAATAAAAACACAAAACAATACTTCTTACTACACAGTCCTAGTCAAGAGTTCAGACCTAACAGAGAAATACTAAAAATAATACAGTAGAAAAGTTCTGACATCACAGAAAAACAAACTAGCCTAATCTTCCTATTTCCTAGCTATATCTAAGAGAAAACACAGTTCTAAAATCCTACTTACATAGAGACACAGGCAGAGTGGTGAATTGGATGTTCTCAAGACAAATGCTCAAATATTCATTCTTTCTGTCCTTAAATTGATTACACAGTACCACTGATTCATTTCAGATTACATAATTTCCTTCTGGTTCCCAGGCTAACAGATTCACAGAAGTTAATAGCCCTTTTGATCTTGCAGCTGGTGTGGAACCAGAGCAATAAAAAAAATTATTCATGGAAATTCTAGCTATTAACTCTGGCCTCAAAACAATAGGCAGAATGCCTTTATCTAGATGTCTCGGCTCTGAGTTTTGACATCAAATAATTGACTTTTTTCACAGCAGAGTGCACTTTTTTACATTTTTGCAGTTCCACATTTAACACCATTTTTTCCCATTTACGAGAACAAGCCTGTGGCTTATATTACTATTTACAAATGACAGAATTATCTACAAAATTCTGTCTGGCTAGGCTGGCAGCCTTCACTTATCTTCACCCCCCCCCACCATGGAACTCAGGCTAGTTTTTCAAGTGACCCTTGAGAAACGTTGCTTGAGAGGGTTAGGTCTATCTGAGTATACCTTACCCCATTCCCTGTCTTAAGAGCCCATCTGCATTGGCATGGCTAATCCCACTGCGGTGCTGCACTGACTTATCATATGCTTGCAACCCTAGGCTTCATCTTAGCAACTTGGCATTTTGCTGGCTGGCTCTGTTCTTCCTTTTCAGGTGTGTGAGGGGAGCAGTTATGGTACTATAAGTGGGGATAACATTTCTGTAGTACCCTGCTGTCCCTAAGAATGCCCTCACCTGCTTTTTGGTCACGGGTGCAGGCCATGCCTGAATGGCTTCCACTTTGGCAGGTTCTGGCCTGATCTTACCACTCCCCACTCTATGTCCCAGGTAGGAGGCCTCTGCCATACCCACCTGACATTTGCTCGGCTTGATGGTCAACCCCGCCCTCTGTAGTCTGCCCAGCACCTCCCTGACATGTTGAAGGTGCTCTTGCCAGGAATGACTGTAGATGGCAATATCATCTAGATAAGCAAGGGCAAGCCCTCTTGCTCCTGCTAGGATGTGATCTACCAGCCTCTAGAAAGTCGCTGGGGCATTTTCCATCCTAAAGGGCATCTTTGTGAACTCATACAAGCCAAAAGGCATCACAAAGGCTGACTTCTCTCTAGCACTGGGAGTCAAGGGCACCTCAAAAAGCCAAACAGTTACAGAACAAAGCTTAGTTCATAAAACCAAGACTGCACCCAGTCAAGGGCACCTGCCAGTAACCCTTGGTAAGATCAATGGTTTTAAGATACTTAGCCCTACCCAGCTGGTCTAGGGCCTCATCTGTCCTAGGCATAGGGTAAGCATCTGACTCAGTGTGACTATTTAATTTCCTGTAGTCCACACAGAACCTGGTGCTGCCATACTTCTTTGGCACCAGCACCACTGAGGAGGCCCAGGGACTGATTGACTCTTGAATCACCCCTAGTTCCAACATCTCCTGTATCTCCTCCCTCAGAGTCTGTTTCACTCTCTCAGCACCCTATAAGGGACCTGCCTAATAGGCCTTTGGGGTCTTGTATCCACCTGGTGCTGCACCAGGTGGGTGTGCCCTGGTTTCCGAGTGAACGTGTCCCCAAACTCCTGTAGCACTGCTTGGATTTCTCGAACTTGGGTAGGAGATAGCTGCTGGGACATTGCTACCCCTTCTACTGAGGTGTCAGTCCGAGCCTCACTGAGGAGATCAGTCACCAGATCTCCCTCAGACTCCTTCTGCAATCCACTGCAAATACTTAGTACAAGTGCCTCCCTATCATGGTAAGGTGTCATCATGTTAACATGGTACACTTTGTGTCCCTGCCTTCAGCCTGGCAGTTCCACCATGGAGTTAACATCACTTGCCTTTCTTACCACCTTGTAGAGTATCTCCCAAGCTGCTTGCAGCTTGTTGTGTCTGATAGGAATGAGAACCATTACCTGCTGCCCCACAGCATACTCTCTAGCTTGAGCATTCCTGTCATACCATACCTTTTTCTGTTGTTGGGCTTCTGCCAGGTTCTCCTGGGCCAAGCCAATGAGTTACCTGAGCCTTGTCCTGAGGTTTAGGACATATGCCACAATAGACTGCTTGTGAGGTTCACACTCACCTTCCCACTCATCTCGAATTAAATCTAGAGGTCCCCTCACCCTATGCCCATACAGCAACTCAAAGGGTGAAAAACCTGTGGATTCTCGGGGAACCTCTCTGTAAGCAAATGACAGATGGGGCAAATATTTGTCCCACTCCCTCTTAAACTGGTCTGCAAATGCCCGTAGCATGGAGTTGATTGTAGAGTTTAACCTCTCAACAAGACCATTGGCCTGGGGATGGTAGGGAGTAGTCTTCATGTGCTTCACCCCACAGTACTACCACAGTCAAGCCAGCAGATCTGACATGAAATTGGCACCTCTGTCAGTCTGTATTTCTTTTGGGAAACCTATCCTCCTGAAAACCTCTAACAAAGCGTTTGCCACCTTTTCTGCCTCAACGGAGGACAGAGCCACTGCCTCAGAGTATTGTGTAGCATAATCCACTACCACTAGGATATACTTTTTCCTTGTGGAACTTGGGGTATTCAGAGGCCCCACAATATCCATAGCTACCCTCTGAAATGGCTCCTCAGTCACAGGCAAAGGCATCAAAGGAGCTCTTACCTTGTCTCCTGCCTTGCCTACCTTTTGGCACTGCTCACAGGTCCTACAGTACATCTCTGAAAATTCCAGGCCAATAGACGTTCTGCATAATACACTGCTGCGTATGGTTTATGCCCATATGACCTGCAAAGGGAATATCATGGGCTATAGCTAGAAGTGCCAGATGGTAGGCTCTAGGCACTACCAACTGCCGTACCCTCTCACCTTCTAGCCCTCCCTCAGGGTTCCACTCTCTATACAGTAACCTGTTGTCCCTGTATACAGAATCCCCCTTCCCTTGAGAATCAGGTGCCTCCCTTGCTACCTGCCTCAGACCTTACAATGTAGGGTCTGAGAGCTGAGCCTGTCTCAACTCTGTCTTTGTAACCCTTCCCAGTTCCCCTTCCACAGGAAGTCTAGAATCCTCTGATGGTGCCTCATTGTAGCCTGGGTACTACTACTCACCTCTTCCTTTGCAGTCTCTCTGTCCAAAGGAACATCAGTACCCACAAGCAGCTGTGGCTCACCTTCAGTCTCACAGCTACAGAGTAGCTCCCTCCCTGAAGTAACCACATCATCAGTCCTGGCTGCACGTATGCAGTCTGTCTGGGTCTCCCCCAGGCTATCAGACACACATGCTTGTCTCTTAGCCTTACTGTGTGTAACTGCATAAGCACATGGTACTGTCTTATCCAAATCCTTCCCTATCAGGACATCTGCAGGATGGTAGTTTGGTACCCCTGTTGTCTCAAGACAACCTATTATTGGCATTTTGTCTTCCCCACTTACTGGCTCTCTCAACTTTGGTTCCCCACCTTGTGTCTGTGGACATCTGTATGCCACATGGCCCCACTAGTTGCATTCAAAACATTTAACGCTAGGTCTTGCATATGTACCTGGACTAGTGGTGTCCCCTGCTACTGGCAGATTCTGTTGGGGCAGTCTGTGCTGCCCACCATGGGTTCCTTTTGCCCCTTGAGCAGTAGTTGGGGTCCCTTTCCTGTGCAGGAATGCCCTGCTTGCTAGGTATAGGTCTCCCTTCTTCCCCAACTCATCTGAAGTAGCACATTATCTACCAGCTAACCAGATCCTCATGTCCTCAGGCAAAGTGCTAAGGGCTTGTTCCCTCACCAAAAGATCTGCCAGGCCTTCAAAAGTGGTGACCTGACATCCACTCACCCACCTATGAAAATAAGTGCTCAGTTCAGCAACATATTCACACACACTTTCATCTGCCTTGCGTCTATGCTCATGAAACTTTTTTCTATACGTTTCAGGTGTTAGCTTAAACAATTCTAACAAACCGTTCTTAGCTGTAGTATAATTAAAACAGTCAGTGTCAGACATTTTAGACAATGCAGTTACAGCTTTACCATGGAGTAAGGAAGGTCAGGAACCATACTCAGAGTCTTTGGTCAACATCATACTGTTTACATACCCTCTCAAACATATGAATGAAACTATCAAAATTATCCCCTTCTTTAAACTGCGGAAGAAATTTGCTGACCATTTGTGCTTCTGGGGTCCAATTACTCCCTTCCCCATTACCTCCATGACTCTGGCAAAGAGTCAGCATCTCCTTCTCATGCTGCCTCTGTATCTCCTTTTCCTCAGCTTCCAGGCATAGCAGTTTCTCATTCTCCTCAGTCTGCAGATGTCTCAGTCTCTCAGCTGCTTCTATTTCCAAACACTTGACCTTGACAGTCAAGTCTCTTTAGCTCCAGATGGATTTTTAAGTCCTCTGCAGAAAGGTTGAGCTGGCCATTCTCTGAGGGTGGTACATCTCCACTGCCAGTCCGATAGTCTTCATGGTTGCTGTTTTCTGATGCAGCTGTAATCAAAGCTGCAATCATATGTGCCATAGTCAGGTTTCCATGCATCAGCCTCCTAGCCTGGCACACCTCAGTCAGCTGGCTCCTTGTCAGCTTTCTGCACTCCTCTGCTGATATGCTGCCTGCTCTGCCTGACTAACTAAGCTAACAAAAGAAATAAAACAATTGTGATCTGAACTCTGAGTATTCACTGCGTGGCTGATTTAAAGTACAAAACACCTTCAGTGATCACTGTACACAAGCTACAGGAATTCACTCTACCCACACCACTACAAACCAATTAGCATTTGCCAACCAATTAATATGTGGTGTGGATATCCTACCACTGCCAAACATTTGATATGTCTCACCCTTTCACTGGCCCAGCAATAAAGGAGCCTCAGTCCTCACCACTAACACCAGTGAGAGGTGTCCATATAGGGAAAGGATAATAAATACCCACTCAGTAAAGTACAATTTCCCTTACGAGCACACAGAGATCACAGTCAGTCTGAGGCTGGTTACTCCCTTTCTGTCCATGTCCCTAATAAGACTCCCCACTGGCACAACTATAGGGTCCAGATCTCAGCCTAGTGGGCAAGCTAAAACTTCCAGCACCCTCTCTGTCCAACCAATGTTTCATGTCCCTGCCCAAGTAGCTGACACACACATACACACACACACACACACACACACACACACACACACACACACACACACACACACACACACACACACACACACACTTTGAGATAAGAGTTTATACAACCCCACAGACACTCCTGGGGAAGGCTGGCACAGGTTCTCCAACTGTGACCCTTTTACCCAGATTATAAGGTAGAAATCACTGCCACCACCCAGCTAATATTTATCAGCTACTCAAAGGCCCTTATGAAAGGGTGTCCAATTATACTGTGCAATAGTATTATCCAATTGGTAAGTGCAACCAAACAGTTAAGACTTGTTTGGAGTGACTTGGCACAATATCTCTGTATACCTGCAGTGTACTCTTAGAACTTCAATTATCTCTACAAAACAGCCACGGTTGAAAGGTTTAAAAATATTTCATAATACATAATAAAAAACACAAGGCAATACTTCTTACTACACAGTGCTAGTCAAGAGTTCATAGATCACAGAGAAGTACTTAAAATAATACAGTAGAAAAGTTTTGACATCACCGAAAAACAAACTAGTCTATTCTTCCTATTTCCTAGCTATATCTAAGAGAAAACACAGTTCTAAAATCCTACTTACATACAGACACAGGCAGAGTGGTGAGTTGGATGTTCTCAAGACAAATGCTCAAATGCTCTCATTCTTTCTGTCCTTAAATTGATAACACAGTACCACTGATTCATTTCAGTTTACATCATTTCTTTCTGGTTCCCAGCTAAGAGACTTTCAGAGGTTAATAGCCCTTTTGATCTTGCAGCTGGTCAGGAACCAGAGCAATACAAAAAATTATACATGCAAATTCTAGCCATTAACTGTGGCCTCAAAACAATAGGCAGAATGCCTTTATATAGACGTCTTGGCTCCATGTTTTGACAGTAGAGAATTGATTTATCAGCTTTGTTACAGCAAAGTGCACTGTTGTTACATTTTTGCAGTTCCACATTTAACACCATTTTCCCATTTAAGAGAACAAGCCTGTGGCTTATATTAATATTTACAAATGACAGAATTATCTACAAAATTCTGTCTGGCTAGGCTGGCAGCCTTCACCTATTTTCACATAGGTTACATATTTTGATGCTCTTTTGGGCATCCAGTTTTTACACAACCATTTAGTGCAGTCCCACTGACTCATTTGTCCAACACTTTTTGGCATCCCAGGACAGTGGACTAGAGAGGCGAGAGCTGAAGAATTTGATAAGTCAGTAGATTTTTATCAGTTTTATGTTCCAGTGTGAGACTGCTTCTTAGCACCATTGTCTGCTGGGTGTTACCAAAGTCAGCACATTGTGTAGAGTATATAACATATCACCATATAGCTGTGCACTGTTATAACATCATACAGTATAATGTTTCTAAGGTGGAAGAAAATATACAAAGAACAAACTACTTAGAGTATGCACAATTTTGATAATGAGATATGAAGCAGAGTGAAACATTAATCAAACGAGGGAAGAAGGGAATGGATGAAGATACAAAAGTGGAAAAAAATGAAAAGAAGTTTAGGGGGAGAGACAAAGGAGCACTGTCTAGCTGTCTCCTGCACAAGTTAAACAGGTACAGGCACAGGTACTGCAGGAGTTTGGAAATATGTTTACTTGGTAAACTAGGATGCACTCACCTAATAATGCACCATGTGGACACAAGATGCAAGTGGCCCATAAGACAAGTACATTGTAGTGTGCTTGAGTGAGTTAAACAGACTTTAAGAGAGAGAAGCTATGGGAGATTGAATCTGGGGATTTTACAAGAGTCCACTAGTTTACTTCTGTTTTAACATATATTATAACAAACTATAAGCTAATAAATAAACATATTCTAATTTTTATACACATTAATTACATGAAGGGAGGAATGGGGTAGTTGATGAGGGTGCGTCCACAGAGGGACTTCTTCAAAATAATCTAAACTGGGCCACAAAATTGGAAAAACTTCGCTTGCCTACAAGGAAAGATCAAAAGGTCCAAAGACTAGTGTCATTTTGCTACAGTTTTGGGTGGACTGATTCTGACAATTTTGTAAGTAGTGTGGCTTTAAAATGATTGTAGGAGGCAGGTGTCCTGACATATATTAACAGAGAATTCCATAGCTTAAAGGTTCAGTAAATGAAGGCCGTGGTGAAATCTTCAAGCGAATGTTTGATCTGGATAAAGGACAGTATTTTTGGAGTGGAACTTGTTATAGAGTACAGTGTTTTTGCTTTAATAGGGATTTCAGTGATAGGTGATGCCTAGGATTCATTTACAAGCATGCAGCAGTGCAGAATTAAACTTGAAGGATCTTATAATTTAATGTGGCCTATAGCTGCTTAGGTATAAATTGTGACTTGCACATTACCGGTATTTGTCAAAATGGAGTGCACAGAAAAGTAGTAGAGCCAATTTATTTGGACATGTGGCATTAGGCTGGTTCAGTGGAGGAACTGCAGTACCGAAGTTCTTATAAATGGAGTGGTCAGCATCACAGAAAGTGTTCCCAAGCAAGCATGCACAAAACTATGTGCGGTCATGTACACAACTATGTACCTCATCAGTGCCTCATAAGTAGTGATACACTGGCCAAGGAGGGCTGCCACAGCAAATTACAGACACAGTTATACAAGGGGAAGAAAGGAGGAGATAGGAAAGTAAAAAAAAAAATAGGGATAGCAGGTAGAGTAGGAGGAGATAGGAAAGTAAAAAAAAATAGGGATAGCAGGTAGAGGACAAGAGATATCTTGAGGATGGAAGAAGAGCACTTTTTTGTGTGTGTGGAAAAGGCTCCTGTTTTTCATATAACTAGATGATTACAGGTGGAAAAGTAAGGAATAATTCTAAAATGGACTGAGGGAGAAGTGATTTTGTAAATGAGCACAGAAACAAACATAAAATATAGGCAAAAGTAGCTGTGGTATTGACACAAAAACTGGGGACAACATTGAATGGGCAAATACTGACAGAGGGTGAGCACTTCATAATGGGGAAGATTCCATGGCAAACAAGGCATGAGGAGTGCTGCACAAGGTAGGCAAACCCAGGGATAGAAGATTGGCCAGGGTACATGGCTGATACTCAAATGGTCCATCGGCTATTCTACGCAGATGTCAATCACTGTCAGTCACCATCATTGTTAATATCAAATGTAAGCTGTTCCTCTGGCTGCCCAATGGTGAAGGCCTTCTGGTCATACAGTACAACCATCCATGCCAGGATGCATGCCACATTTGTGAGGCAGGCATCCAGACTTCATATCACAAGCCTCTGCAACTAATGCCTGATGACTACAAGGGATCTCTGTGGGCCACTGTCAGATAAGGAGCCTGTCTTTCCTTCCTAAGTACAAGCCAGAGGGGCCAATAATGATCCCTCCAGGATAATGACAGCAGGGTGACCTCCATCTCCATGCTGAGAGTTAGGGCTGGCACCCCCTAGTGACCCAGTGTACAACTTGTTGATTGGCTCAGGCTAAGGTGATTAATGTTGCTGCTTCTCTACCACTGCTACAACCAGGACCTGCAGAAGGAAGAGAAATAAAAGAGAACTCATTGTTACACTCATATGTTACACAGTCAATTAAAGCTGTATGTTGTAGTAGTTCAGGTGTCTTATGCATCCCATTACAGGTGAAGGGGTTCTTTCCTCCTGTAGCATGCATTCTCCCTCTGCTGCTCCATGGCTGTAAGCCATTATAGGAAGAACATACTACAGTGCTGGACCTGAAAAGTCAAAGGGAAAATGTTTACAGTAAAACTGTGTCATGTCTCTGTCTGTCTGTCCCTAACTTTTACTTTTTATTGGCTAAGCATTTCAGGGCTATGACACTGCAGGTAGCTGTAGAGATGACTACATTGCTCACAATAATTGGAGATGCCAGCAGCATCATTCATCATCATGGGAGGATTGTGCCAGGCATCAGTCTTGTATGAAGGGCCATCTTATTGGCCCAGCAGTCACTAGTGAAATCCCTATTGATGTCTTTTGAACTTCACCAAGAAATCTTGCTTTTCGTAGCATATGAAGTAGTGACAATCATTTGGGTCCACTTAAGCAACAAAATGGTAGCCCTTTTGCACACTGATGCATGTTTGACATCATGACATGGATCATAGTACAATACAAAGCAGTTATATAGCACACGAGTTCTCACTGCTGCTTGTTCCACTGTGGCATTATGAGCATGAAATTCACAGAACCAGAACAGGTAGTCTGGCAGTTAGCATTGAGGATTAAGGTTATAAGCTGTTAATGTGCTATTTTCTGTAGTACAGGGTTTGATTCTGTTTCTCGGCCTTCATTTGGCTGTTGTGCAACCTTAAGCAAATCACTTAACCTGACGGTGCTTTGAAGTGATTTTGAATTTTGAGTTACACTTCATAATGGTCTCCTGGACTGTACATCTAGTAACTACCTATGAATGAAGTATGTCTGGAACAGTCCTGCCTATGATTATAGCTTGATGTGTTATGATATAGATTCAGAAATCCATTGATAAATACCCTCATTAACAGTACTGTAGTAATAACCAACTCTGGCACAACTCCTGATTCCATCAGTGACCATTTCCCAGCTTACATTCATCGCTCAACGACCTCTACCCCTCACCAACACCAATATATTTATAGCCATAACCTCAGTAATTTCAACCCCACATCATTCTCAAACATTCTCAAACAAATGAACTGGCAAATACTAAACTCCCTTCCTCTTGACAATGCTATAGAACACTTCAACTCTGTCTTCCTAGACACTCTAAACTCCCTTGCCCCTCTTAGACACAAGAGGGTAAAAACTAATACAGCTCCTTGGCTATCCAAAGATACTAAGAAAATTATGCACCAAAGGGACAAACTTTGGAAGCTCTACCAAAAAGATAAACTTCCCAATACCCTGCTCCAATACAAACAGCAACGTAACCTAGCAAAACAGCTAATAACCAAGCACAAAAAGTCCTACTACATCAAACTCCAGTCCAACAATAACAAAAACCCCAAGCAATTCTGGAAATCAATAAACTCACTGCTTAATCAAGGATCCAGAAATAATCCGTGTCCTGACCCAAGCAAATCGGATCTTGATCTAGCCTCTGATTTAACTCATTCTTCTTAGAAACTATTTCTGACCTGACCAGGACCTTCCCCAACATTAACCCTCCAGCCCCTCTCTCTTCCTCATCCAACCCCAGTAATAACTCTTACCCCCTTGTTCAACTTCAAACCTGCCTCTACTAACTCCATAAAAAAACTTCTATCCAAACTTAAACCATGCTGTAATGCTCCTGACAACATTCCCACTGCCTTTCTAAAATGTGCTGCTGATGCCTTAGCTCTCCCAATCAGTATTATAATCAAATGATCTATTAAGGAATCTTACATCCCCAAACTCTGGCGCTCAGCCTATATTCTTCCCCTTCATAAAGGAGGCAAAAACACCAGCATCTCTAACTTCTGCCCTATCGCTCTGCTCTCTCCAATCTCTAAAATCCTTGAAAAGTGCATTCACCTTCAACTTATGCCTTACTGGCCCATAACAATCTTCTTACACCAACACAACATGGTTTCCATCCAAGCCATAGTACTATAACTGCTCTACTCTCTTTCTTTGAAACAGTCAGTCTAGCCCGAGACTCTGTACATCTAGTCTCTACTGTTCTGCTCGATCTGTCCAAAGCATTCCACACTGTTTCACACAAACACCTTCTTTATCACCTCTCAAAGCTCCATCTCTCCCCAAACACTATATCTTGGTTCTCCAGTTACCTATCAGATCGAACTCATGCAGTCAAATGGAAGTACTCTACCTCTTCCTTCTTACCTACCCCAACTGGTGTACCACAGGGATCTATCCTAGGGCCCATACCACAGGGATCTATCGTAGGGGCCATACCACAGGGATCTATCCTAGGGCCCATGCTTTTCAATAGCTTCATAAATTACTTTCATGCTGCCATTCCTGATTCCAAAATTATTCAATATGCAGATGATGCTATCTTAGTCTGCTCTGCCTCTAACCTCTCAGAATTGCTGTCAAAAACACAAACTGCCTTCTCAACCACCGAAAATTGGATGCGCCAAAACCACCTCTCTCTCACTGCAAACAAATCAAAAATTCTACTTTTCTCTCCCACAAAGACATACTCCTACAACAAAAATGCCTTCAAAGTGCTAAGTCAAACTAATTCAGCTATAGAAGTGGTTCCTTCCGCTAAACTACTTGGTATTACTATTGACGAACATCTCAAGTTCGATATCCATATTCAACAAAATATTAAGAAAACCCACCAAAAGCTAGGTATGCTGTATAGGAACAATCGCTTCCTCTCTTATTTATTTATTTATTTGCAGTTGGTTTTCCAGGATAGTCCATTGGGCCAATATGAACCCATTTTCAATGGAGTCCTGGGGAGAAAAGCTCCAAAAACAAGCAAGGTTACAATAGGTTTTAGATTATATTTTTTACAAGTGTTACAGACTAGAGCAAAACATTACAAATAGTACAGACTAGTGAAGAACATTACAGATGATACAGAGTAGTAAAAAGGAACATTACAATATAAATACTGAGAAGCCATTACATATTAGGAAGGTTGCACTTAAGAGGTACAATCTAATGCATTCTTTGCAAATAGCTTAGAAAGAACAAGGATGTATGAGTTATGAGAGAAAGTAAAAGGAAATTGCCAGTGTAAGTTATGTGGGTTGGGAGCAGGAGCATTCCCACTGGGATACTAGATATGAGTGAAGAGACTTTTTGAAAATAAAGCGGTTAGAGGTGGTACGAATGGATGGTGGTAGAGAGTTCCAGAGATGTGCTAGACCATAAGATAGGAGATTTTTACCTGGGGGACGAATTTGTTTGTACACTTCTAATAGGTTTTGGTTGTTAGACCTTAGTACTGTGTCAGGTAGGTGCATTTTAAAGGCAGAGGAAAGGGAGGAACAGAGGGAGGGGTTGAAAATGAGCTTGTGTACAAGAGTAAGTTGAGTATAGGTGAGATGATTGGGTGGTTCTAGCCATCTTAGTTTGTGGAGAGAAGAACAGTGGTGGGTGGAGGACTTATGGCTGGTAGCGAACTTGGTGATTTTGTTGTAGCAAGAGGAAAGTTGTGTTTTAAGGGAGAATTGTAGATTAGTTAGGAGTGGAGCTCCATAGAGAAGGGAGGGGATAAGAAATGAGGTAGAGAGAGTGATTTTAGTGGAGGGTGTAAGATAATGATTTTGTCGGTAGAGCATGCCTAGTTTCTGATGTTTTTTTTTTATATTTAGTTGGAGGTGGGAATTGAATTTAAGCTGACTGTCAATTTGGACCCCTAGTAACTTGGCATCTGACACCAGTTCCAGAGATGAGTTGTTATGGCTAGTAATAGAGAATGTGTTTGTATCGAAGGAGGTGAATTTAGAGGGAGTGATTACCATTAATTTGGTTTTAGAGGCATTAAGTGCTAGGTGATTTTTTTTTTCATCCATTGCTCCGTGGTTGAAAATGCATCTTGAGTAAGCTTTAGGAGTGTAGGGATGGATGTGGCCGAACAGATAATAGTTGAATCATCTGCATATTGGATGATATTAGAGAAAGGGATAGAATTGCGAAAGTCATTTATAAATATATTAAAGAGGAGGGGACCCAGTATGGAACCTTGGGGAACTCCATTTGGGGTATTGAGGAATGAGGATGTGGCATTTTTCCATTTTCCTGCTTGATATCTATTGGATAAGTAGCTGGAGAACCAGTTCAGAGAGGAAGGTGATATGTTAAGCTTAGAGAGTTTAGTTAGAAGTAGGTTGTGAGAGATAGTGTCAAAGGCCTTAGAGAAGTCAAGTAGTAGGGTAGAAACAATATGACCAGAGTCCTGGGCTTTATTTACAGTTTCAAGGAAGGAGAGGAGGGCTGTCATAGTGCTGTGACCTGGTCTGAATCCATGTTGTGTGGGTGTTAGTAGGTGATTATCTAAGAGATGTGGTAGGAGTTGTAGTTGAATACACTTTTCTAGGAGTTTAGTGATGGGAGACAGGATAGCGATGGGACGGAAATTAGTAACATTGTTATTGTTGCCGCCTTTATGTAAAGGTATGATAAAGGCCTTTTTCCAAATTTGGGGTACTATGCTTTCTTGGATAGAGCGTTTGATAAGAATGCTAATGGGGTAGGCAATGGCTTCGGCAGCTATGCTAAGAAAGTATGAAGGAATGTTATCTGGGGCATTAGAGCATGGCTTCAGTTTCTGAAGGAGTTTTTTATGGTAGATGTGGGTATAGGTTTTAATGAGAAAGCTGGAGAATGGGAGGAGGGGGTATTTGAGGGTGATGATGATGGAGAAGAAATTTGAGTAGAAGTAGAAGTGGAGGGCAGAGAGTTAGTAGATGAGAATGGGGGTGAGGTAGCGGTGGAGGGTAAAGTGTTGGTAGAGGAAGATAGGGGTGAATGGGAGAGTGTAGTGATGTTAGAGAATGATGAAGTTAGTTTGGAAATAGAATCAATGAAAAAAGAATTAAATTGTGTAGCCAAATCTATGTCAGGAGCATTAGGGTCTGGGGTGGGGTTGTCTGGGATTAAGGAGAGTGGAGATTCCTTTCCAGAATTTCTGAGGGTTTGTTTTATTATTGTTTTGGAGTATGGAGAAGTTGTTTTGTGGATCAGTGATGATCAGCTTTTTTACTTTATTTCTAAGTGTTTTGTATTCATTATGGATGAGGGGAGTCCTATTTTTCTGGTAATGTACCCAAACTTTATCTCTGAGTCACATGGTTGCTAGTGTATTTTTGGTTAGCCAAGGGGCAGTTTTGATTTTTATTCTTTTTGTCCTTAAGGGAGCATGGTAGTCTAGAAGGTTTAAGAAGGTTGAGTTGAAGTGGACAACCGCATTGTGTAGAGATAGTGTTTTCAGAATGTTCCAATTTATTGCTTTCAGAGAGTTAGAAAAGGTAATTGGGTTAACGTTTTTTTTGATTACGAATAGTAATATAGTTGTGAATACGATGTAGGGGTAAGGGGAGTCGATGTGTGAAGGTGGGTAAGTGGTCGCTAAGGGGATCGGGAAGTGTACCACTGTCAGAGAAATAATGGGGATGAGAGACTAAAATCCAGTCTAGAATACTACCACTAGAGAGTTTTTTTGAGGGGTGGGTTATAGAGTTGATTAGCTGTGAATAATTGTAGAGGTTGATGTTAAGTGGGTTTGTGGGAGACTGAATGGAGGACCAATTGATATTCATGTCTCCTAAGATTATTGTTTCATTGCTAATGTTGGTGGAGAGCCAGGAGAGGATGACCTCAAGTGTAGAAATATTGTCACCGGGGGGATGTAGAGGGAGGCTGTACATATGTGCTTGTGTTTGTTAACTTGAAGTAGTGCTAGGAGTAATTCAGCATTATTGAAGTGGGGAGTAGGTTTGTTATAGGGAGTAACTGACAAGGAGGATGACTATAGGAGAGCTACTCCTCCCCCTTTTCTGTGGGATCTATCTTTTCTAATGATAGAATAGTCAGGTGGTATTATTTCAGAGTCTTTTATATGGGGCTTTAACCAAGTTTCAGAGATGGAAGAGAGATTATACTACTAGGAATACTCTAGCCACCACTTATCTACTGCCATCCTTATTATATGGAGCCCCCCTGCTAACTAACCTACCCTCCTCTATTTCCTCCAAACTAGAAAACTGCTATAATAAAATCTCAAAATTTGCTACCAAATCTAAACCTTCTACCCATCACTGCCTTACCCTAAGATCCCTGAAGTGGCTTGAACTCCCAAACTACTTAGACTTACTCCAACTGACCACTGCACACAGACTTGTATATCACCCAACTAAGTGTCCAGTGCTAACTAATATCCTCCCCCATTACACCTCCAATAGAACTCTCAGATCCGAGCATCAAAACCTAATTGCTATCTCCAAACCCAAAAGTACAGCAGGCCAACTTCTCCCCGCTTTCTCTCTAGGCAAAAAATTGAATTCCCTTCCTCCCTCTCTAAGAAACATACCAAACTTAGAAAACTTCAAAATTCAGCTTACCAAACACCCGGCCACAAAATGGAAATGCAATTGCCACCATCCAACCTAATTTTCCTTCACCCAGTCCCCTGGGGGGTTTCCCACTCTGGTTCCTAAGCCCTCAGCAACTCTCCTTCAGCTATGCTCCTGGGGGGTTTCCCCCTCAGGTTCCTAAGACCTCAATAATTCTCCTTCTGCTATGCTCCCACGAGCATTTTCTAAGCTCTCCCTTCTCCATTAGCTGTCAATAACTATCAATACAATAACAATAGCTATCGATAACCTCAATAACTCTCCTTCAGCTGTGCTCCCACGAGCATTTTCTTTGCTCTCCTTTCCCTGTTAGCTACTTATTTCTTATGGTCAACATTGTAAATATCGTATACAGCTTTCCATTACTAATTTCTGTTCTGAAACTGTGCATGTACAGTGTATCCTCATTTTACTTAAAAGTATGTATATAAAACATCTTCTCACCTAATATCTGAGTGTGCACACTAAAGAAAATGTATAAACAATAAGTCCACACTCAGTGCTTTTCTGCTTATTATGCATATTTTCAAGGCACTTACTTGTAACTGTTGCCATATTATGTAAGACTGACATCCATGTATTTCTGTACCTAATCTGTATTATGTATCTTGGAGCTTTTCCTCCCGGGCCTCCACTGAAAACGGGTCACTCTGACCCAGTGGACTTCCCCGGTAATCAAACTGGAAATAAATAAATAAATAATAAATAGTACTATGATGCCTGAATTAATGTGATCAAAGCAGCATTGCCATTTTACAAGAGACTGCACTAATACAGGTAACCATGGAATAAGGACTTTATTGGATTACTACACCGGACTTTGTAATCCTTTACTGTATTAAACACCCAGGAATATATAGAAACTCCTGCATGCATGTGTGGGAACATACTACAATACAATGACACTATACTGTTAGGCTGTGAGTGTGGGATACACCAGTGGCAACATGCAAGATCTCCCTCTATATTGTGTGAGGCATGACAGTGCATTTTCTTTGGGGGGATACAGAGCGTGCATTGCATTAGGGGAATGTAGTACTCTGATGCAGGAAGGCTTACCATGACAATGAGTCCATAGCTGCAGGAGCTATAGAAGAGGAGAGTGCCACAGCACAGCAGACTATGGCTAGTTGAGCACTTTATGGAGTTGGGGGAATGTACACTCATATAGAATGTCCACATACAGCCATGCTTACATGACAGATGTGTAACCTGCAGGTTGTACACATTTTGTAATGGGCCACAAGAGAAGCAGCAGCTAGAAAAGTTTACCAGCTAGGATACTGAGGTAATACTGCAGGCCTCTAGCACATGTGGAACACACACACACACACACACACACACACACACACACACACACACACACACACACACACACACACACACACACACACACACACACACACACACATCCTAGTCATAGGTAACATGGTCAAGCCTGTTAGACAGCAGGTATTGCAGGGAATGGTACAGGATATATTTTCTGTGGTTAGCATTGTAGGAGTCTGCATCAGGTTTGGTGAATGGCATTTGATATGATATTGTATGCCAAGAAAGGGACATGGAACATTGTCAGGGACATGTCTACACAGAAGGTGGTCCACTAATACAAAAGAATCTCACAAAGATGGAGGAATTCCTGGAGTGTCTGAATAGGATGCAGAACTGGAGTCTAATAACCAGTGGTGATCTGAATGGGAGACTGGGTCTGGTGATGACTGCACACGTTTCTTTAGGGTGTAAACTAGGTTAGTTTTAACCACTACATTGCAGTATCCTACAATACAATGCATGTGAGGTAGGACTTATTCAGCTAGAGGGTTCTGCATATCTGTCTTTTAGGTAACTCCATTTGCATAAGCAATGCCTTGCACAGGAACATATGTACATATACATATACATATGATGTTAGCAAATTCTGTCACATAACAGTACGCATGCTGGAGAGGGGCCCATGTAGTACAGTGCTGTGACATGTATGTTGTGTTTATTCTTCCATGGGTTCTATCGGTGTTGGGTCTGGCACAAGGGACCAGTGCCTGTTGATCTTAGCAAGTCAGCGTGCAAATGTATACCTCTCAAATGTCTAGATTTTCACGGACTGTCCTGATTTTTGTCTCATATTTTTGGTCTGTGTCTCATAAAGTTTGTGTTTTTTCTGGCAAATAATTGAGGACTAAAGACACTAAAGGATGACATACATTCAGACTTTATATCTTCCATAAAATGCATGCTGAAGCAAAACCTGTTATCCTATCAACTTTCTAAGTTTATAAGAGCAACATTTAAACTCTGTCCATAATTTTTGACCTTTATGCCCTCATTATTTTCGACTTTGTCCAAATTTCTTGTGCTTTGAGGTTGAAATTTCTGGCACAGTCTGATGACACAATATCACCGTCAGCAACTTTAACAGTGGAGCACTCACACACACATCACACACACACCAGAAGCTTAAGGTGGTACTGGCCAAATCCTCAGCCTCACCAGTGTTTGGCAAATGTCCTGTAACTTTTTGTTCTACCCAGGCTACATCAGAGTCCTCATCCCAGATGACACTTGTCAGCCTCACTACCTCTGATGAGCATATACACCCCACAGGGGAGCAGCTGTCCCCATTCTCATGTATGTGGCTCCCGACATTCCTCAGGATACACTTCTGGGGCAACTCATCAGGTAGTATGCTGTTGTTCTTACTCTTGTAGGCAGATGGAGAAACCTGCCTACACATGGCTATCATACTGATTGTGGATGCCATACAGCCAGTGGCTGCTGATGTGGGACTTCTCATCAGGATACACACACATATGCTTCCATGGTTCTCCCCCATCCCTACTACAGACATTAAAAAAACCTTAAGACTGTAGACCAGTGCAGTACACTCTGACTCTGACTCTTTACAACCTGCTGCCGAAGTCCCACTTCCACCTCCCAAGATACTAGCCCATTTACTAGCATTGTTGCATCTGTCTTTGTGCCTCCTACATCTCAGCAAATGCTGGTGATGACTGTGCCCTGTCTTCCCCTTCATTTGAGAGGGTAAGGTAATGTCTTATGAACAACTAAGCCAGTCTATACACTCAACTGTATAGCTTTAGTGTGATAATGCATGCATAATTTTATTCCGTTTTGTCTTTTTAATGGTCCATAGTTGTGAACCAGATGCTACATCTTTACCACTACAGTGGTTGTTTATGCTTACCTGTATCTCACATAGGGTCTCAATGCTGCTTGTTCCTCAACTTGTGGGCTACTCCTCTCCTTATCTGCTTCTACAACAGGCATGGTGGGCCCTGCTGGGATGGTTCCCTGCTGCTATAGCTGTTTCCAGACAACCATGGTGTTTCTCATCGCACACACTGCAGATATCTGGCTGCAAGTTCATAGGTTCATAAAGTACTAGGCAATCTATCCTTGAGAGACTTTTTAAGCCTAGCCAGTTTCCCTTTTTATGCTTGAAGTAACATATTTCACTTAGTTAGAGACTGACCTTACCCATCCTATGGTCGATAATTATATATTACTCCTAATGAGAATAACTGGGACCATACAATACATAATTTGAGGGGACACATGCATAGGATAAAGTGTGTTAGAGCTACCTCTATCCATTAGTAGTACAGGGGGAAGTCCTGGAGTAAATCTTCCATTTCCTACCCATAGATCCAAGTTGAGCTTGAATATGTACAGCAAAAAACTTTGTTTTATGTGGATGGGGAGTCTTTTCAAGAGCAACGGTATCCTCTGCTAGACATAACTGTCCTTCAAAACCATGCTGATTTTGCAGAAGCAGGTTATATCCCTAGACCAAGTATTTCTGATGCAATTTGACTTGCTGATATTCATTAAATCTATCTATTGGGACAGAGGATGCCTTGTATGCCAGACACAGGTCACCTCTTAGCAGTCTGTAGGATATCAAGTATAGCGACAGTGCTTTGATTTGGTCCATCTAAGACCTGCTGTTTAGGGCTTATATCCTTTTATTAAGGTTTCTCTGTGGGTACTCCAGTTTTTGCATGTGTCTTGACAGATACATACCAAAGGGGATATTGTATTCAGTGACTTGGCCTAATAAGTGCTGAGTAAAAGGGCAGAGTGACATCCACAGATCTAGACATAATCCCTTTGTTTATAAGCTGTGCAATATAGAAGGACATTCTTACAACAATGGAGCTATGTTGGCCAAAATTTAGGTCACTGTTCACGTAAGTTCCCAAATCCAGAACAACAGAGTTGGCTCTTAAGGGACATATTGTATTGTTAATGTCATAGTTCCCTGGAATAGATGAATTCCCAAAGGATACAATAATTACGTTTTTGGCATTTAGTTTCAGTCCATGATTTTGGTACCAGTTATTTATCTGGGACAAACCCTCCTGCAGGATGGCAAACTCATTTGCAGATTTAATGACTGCACCTAGCTTGAAGCCATCTGCATTCTTAGTCGGGCAGAGCCCTTGGTTATTTCAGAAAATTAGATGCCAAACAGGTGAGTTCCCACACCAGAACCCTGGGAGGACTCCACAGGTGACTGGTCTCCTTGTGGGGGTAACATCCCCTATTCTGATTTCCTGTGATCTGTATGTGAATCAGCAATCCAGCAGGTGACCTAGGGGGTTGATTCCCAGTTTGTTTAACTTTTCTACTATGCCTGAGCGGGGAATTGTTTCAAAAGCTTTGGCCAGGTTGAGGAATGTGGTGTGTACGATTTTGGCTTCATCCATTACTTTCGTGACACTTTCAAAAAATCTGCCAGATTGAGTAAGCATGACCTGCCCTTGATGAATCCAAAATGAGACGGGTCCAGTGTTTGGAGGTTCCCTATGTCTTTATTGGTTAGTTCCATGATAAGTCTTTCCATAGCTTTGCATATGAGGCTGGTCAGACTTATGGGACTGTGATTGCCTGGTTCTGTGGAAGGTCCTCCCTTATGCAAGGGAGTAACTGTAGTCATTCTCCATTCACTTGGTACAAAACCTGTATGAAGGCTGAGATTGAACAGTGCTGTTAGGGGTCTGGCTAAATCTTACATTATTTAAGATACATCCATGGATATTGACTCAGGTATATTGAGAGGTGATATCATACACCATAATATCATCTGATTACTGCAGTGACTCACTGGATGCATCTAGGCAGACGATTCATCCCTTAGGTTTTCTAAATATCCATTCCACAGTGTCCGATATCTCTCTTCAAAGTATTGTGTGCTATCTCTGCTGTAGTCTGTGGATTACAGATGAAGGTCGTTATTTATTTGCTTATTTGCTTATGTTTGTTTACCGGGGTAGGACACTGATCACAGCAGACCATTTGCAGGCACAGCTCATGTGAAGAAATTCACAAAAAATAAAACAGAACTAATTCAAGAACACTGAATAATGGGGGCGTGGCCAAGGATGAACACAGGATAGCAGCAGATTTCTTCAGCTCCACCAATTTCATTACATTGACAGGAATTAATTACTTAAAAAATTAATTCTTGAAGTAATTTTCTTTCTAAATATGTTTGTTTTATATAGTTCTTGAACTATATCTAAAAAAGAAAGGAAATCTTAATAATATTCCTGTCAGAAATTACTTTGGAAATTTTCCTGTCAGTTTATCAGTCTGAAATGAGTTCCAGTAAGACAAATTCTCAAGACTCCAGCATCAAGAAAGAACTTCAGTCTCTGATAATTATAGTCCAGCAACTTACTGCTAAGATGGATAAAATGGATACTAAAATAGACACTTTCATAGAAAAACTACAAAACAAATAGACTTGTTACATATGGACCTGCAACAACAGAAGATCCAGATGACAGGCATAGAAGAAGCTGTGAATGACATGGAAAATAAAATACAAGAACGGGAAATCAACATTGAGTTTCTGCTGAAACAAAATACACATTTACAAACAAAGCTGGATGACCTGGAAAATAGATCTAGGCGCAATAACATTAGGATTTTTGGACTGCCAGAAAATATTGAAGGTAACAATATTACTTCTTTTTTAACAACATGGCTCCCTAAAACTTTAGATTTACCAGAAGCATTCTCTTTTGGTATCGAAGAGCACATAGATCTATAGCTAATACTAACTCTAACAAAACTATCCTAGATCAGTTATAGTTAGATTTCTATCATCTTTTGATAAAGAGATGGTTCTTAAATCTGCTTGGGCTAAAGCTCCTGTTAAGTTTAATGAGACAACTGTGCGTTTTGACAATGACTATTCTTCCATGGTAATTGCTAAAAGAAAAGTTTTTCTGCCACTAATAAGGAGCTTAAAAAGCACAGTTTAAAACATACCTTCTGTTTCCTGCCAAGCTTAAAATCTTCCTTCCTGATGGTCCTAAGGTCTTCGATGATTTAGACTCTGCTTTACTGTTTGTCAAAGAAAAAGGATTTTGGATAAAATAGAAGAAATGGAATGGGCTAGTTCTTCATTAAAGAGATTGGCAACTGAAGCTTCCTGGAAGACTTCAGAGAAGAAGAAGAGACTAAAAACAAATGATTTGTTATATGTTTTTTTCTCTCTCATCATTTTAGTTCATTATTAATCTTTTTGAATATAGTTCCTGCATTTCCAGAAAGCCACAAATATTTTGGAAAAGATTTAATCAAAGTTATTCTCTATGTGCAAAGAAATGTTTTGTTTCATAACCAGTCAAAATGCCTGAGGATTTAATGGCAGGCTGTGACTCGATTTGTTTTTCTTTCTGAAAAAAGTAAGGTTAGTAATTTGATACATTTTTTATCTTTACCTTTTTTTTTTTCCTTCTTCTTTTATTATTTTCTTTGTTTAAACAATGACATTCTATTTAGATTATGTAGTGGGTAAAGGGTGGGGGAGGGCAGGGAGAGAACAGTAATGAAAATATCATTAATATAATAATAACGTATTTATTTCTTGTAAAAGTTTATAAGTTCTTCAAATGCTATTTCTAATTATACTTTCTTGATTATACTGCTTATGCTTGTTTGTAAATAATCTGTCATGCTTTAACTAATAATAATCAGAACTAAATAAGAGTAAATAATATGTTTTATTTTTAACTCTATTAATATAAACAGTAAGTAACATTCCATTGTATATACTTCTTACAGCTTTCTCTTACATTTTTTTATTTCTGCCTCACTCCCTTTTATTTTCTACTCTCTTTTCTTTTCTTTATTAATATATAGAAATGCTTTAGACTGTGTGGGCACAGTGAATAATAGGATTTGTATGAAAATTGAGTTGGGAGAAGAATGCTGAGTTTTATTGCTTGTTGGTAATTTTGAGTTTAATTTCACTTGCATAGAGGCTGTGATGATCTGTGGAATACATCGTGGAGGTTCTGTCATGTTTAGATGCATTTACACTGCTAAATGAATGTTTGTCACTAGTTTTTAATAAGTTTCCCGCCAAAATGTTAAGAGAGACAATCTGGGATGTGGGCTGTCTTATGCACAATGTCCTTGAGTTACCTCAGAATCTTCAAATCACAGAATTCTCACAGAGAAACTGAAAGCAGTTAGTATAAACATTGACAAGGTTATCACACTGACACACCACAGATTCAGGAAAAATACTCTGTTCATAAAATATGTCAGTTATAATGAGTTTAAATGATGTAGTTTCTTGTAGTAAGTAAATGTCTTATTTTAGAAGGCATAAAAAATGAAACATTTATTTAAATGTTTTTGAAAATCTACTTAACAGCAGCATAATAATCTGTGTTAAAAATTTGTGTTCCAAACATATGCTTTACTATAACTCATTTAATTCATCTGATTGACAAACATAAATAATCTTATAACTCTATTCTGGAAGAAATGTCATGTGATATATTTTAAAGCAGTAGGTTAGCATCATTGTAAAATCTGGTTACCAATATGTGTTTGCTGTGCATTATTTTGTATAAAGCAGACAGATTTATTCTAGGGACAGCAAGTAGGATAGTGCTCTACTAACACACAACTCAGTGAGATCAGATGTGTGTGTGTGTGTGAGTGTGATGGCTTTTTTTTTCTGAGAATCTGCATAACTATCCAATATGATTTATAATAATTTCTATGAATACAATATTTTACTCTATTGACAAAATGAATGTTTGCCACAAGTTTTAATAAGTTTCCCGCCAAAATGTTAAGGGAGACAATCTGGGATGTGGGCTGTCTCATGCATAGTGTCCATGAGTTTCCTCAGAAGCTTCACCCACAGAATTTTCACAGAGAAACTGAAAGCAGTTAGTATAAACATTGACAAGGTTATCACACTGACACACCACAGATTCAGGAAAAATACTCTATTCATAAAATATGTCAGCTATGATGAGTTTAGATTATGTAGTTTCTTGTAGCAAGTAAATATCTTATTTTAGAAGGCATAGAAAATGAAACATTTATTTAAATGTTTTTGAAAATCTACTTAACAGTAGCATAATAATCTGTGTTAAAAACTTGTGTCCCAAACATATACTTTACTATAACTCATTTAATTCATCTGATTGGCAAGCATAAATAATCTTATAACTCTATTCTGGAAGAAATGTCATGTGATATATTTTAAAGCAGTAGGTTAGCATGATTGTAAAATCTGGTTACTAATATGTGTTTGCTGTGCATTATTTTGTATAAAGCAGACAGATTTATTCTAGGGACAGCAAGTAGGATAGTGCTCTACTAACACACAACTCAGTGAGATCAGATATATATATATATATATATATATATATATATATATATGTGTGTGTGTGTGTGTGTGTGTGTGTATCTATGTATATATGTGTATATGTATGTGTGTGTGTGTGTGTGTGTGTGTGTGTGTGTATGTGTGTGTGTGTGTATATGTGTGTGTGTATATGTATGTGTGTGTCTGTGTTTATGTGTGTGATGGCTTTTTTTTTTTTTTTTTTTAGGTAATAACGCAGGTGTTTCTGAGAATCTGCATAACTATGCGATATGATTTATAATAATTTTTATGAATACAATATTTTACTCTATTGACAATAATGAGTTTAAGTAAATGCTCATATACAAACAATTCAAGATTTTTTTGGAAGCTGTTGATAGAATTCACATGACAGAAAATAGATGCATCTTAATGCATGTAATGTCTGAATCATATTAGCCAAAGTTTTTGATTTAAATGAATGTTAGAACATAATTTTCTCTCCTCTTGATTTCTAACATTAAGATTATTTGAATGCTATTAGAATTCAAGTGTTATATATTACATAGATCTATATAATAGTATGAACAGTTTTTTAACAAAAAAAAAAAAAAAAAAGTTTATTTTAGTTTATATGATGCTGTTTTACCAAATGTGTAGTTTTGTCTTGATAGATAATTGAATTGAAAACTGTTAACCTCAGTTAAATATAACTAGTATTAAATTGATAAGGTGGTAGCTGAGGTACTGCTGCTTAGGGTAGGGGGTTAACTTGAGTAGTAAATACTGGAGTTTTCAACTCCAGGCAGGATGCAAGGTTTAATCCTTACATTATTTTCACTTGTTCATTGTTATGTGTATATAGTTTTGACATCCACAATATATTTTGTACACTCATTGTCACTACAAACAAAATTGAATCCTATACAAAATCCCATAAGAGATTTAATAAATACAGCTATATTTAAAGGTACACCTAAAAGAGGAGATGTAACATTATTTATCTTGTTATTTGTTATTTCGATCATAAGATTCTTGAGTTTTAAAAATGCCAAATGACATCTTTAAAAGGAATTTCTTTAAACATTAATGGATTGAATAATCCGTGTAAAAGGGCAAGCCTAATAAGATACATTAATCTACACAAGGCCAATCTAGTCTTCCTGCAAGAAACCCATCTCTTGAAAAAAGATATTGATAAACTAGCCACTAATAAGTATGCAGTATTGGTTAGTTCAGAGCACACTCGGAATAAAAGTATGCCCATTCCTAAAACCATTAAGTCTTATCAGGATGACAAAGGAATGTTTTGTATGGTTACAATACAAATTAATGGGAAGACTTACACTTTAATTAATGTATACTGGATACCTGGAATTGGTATTAATACAGTGAAACATCATATTGATAAGATCATATCATTCTCTATAGGGGATATTATTTTAGCTGGTGATTTTAATTGTATACTACATGAAAGTGATACTACCACTATAAAGAAAAGAAGAATTACATCTAATGCAAAACATTTAAATGATTTTGCTAATTCTTATCATTTGAATGATATTAATAATCAGATAGAGTCAAAATCATTACCATACACCTTTTTTTCTAACAGATACAAAACTTATTCAAAAATAGATAGGGTCTTTATTTCTAACCAGATGGTAACATATTTAATTAATTCCAAAATCATTTCATGTCCTATATCTGATCATAACTCAATTGTTTTTGAATTCATGATAATGTTCAGATCAAAAGGATACCAGCATACTTAACTCAGCTAAAAGACTATAAAGAATATATACTTTCAGAAGTACAACATTTTCTAGACATAAATAATACTCCTGAAGTCTCCATTGTCTATGTTTGGGATGCCTTAAAATCATATCTATATGGACAAAGTATCAGATGGTATAATAACAAAAGGAAATCTTGGGATAAGGAATTGTTAGATATTCAAAGTAAACTAGACTCTTATAAACATAATAATAAAGAAAATATTATGGACAAGAAAGTTATTGAAGAAATAAACAAACTAAATGAGAAATACAAAGAAATTTTAACTCATAAAGTTAAAATAACTTTAGAGAAATACAAGTTTTGTCTTATTCAATAAGCCCCAAATACTTACATAGACTCAAAAATAAAACAAAAGATTGAATAAACAAAACCATATCAAAGAAATCTTTTCTCTAAGGAAAAGAAGAATGTTTCTAGTATACCAGAAATACTGGATGAATTTAGAAATCACTTTCACAAGATTAACCATAACAACATTAACATGGAACCTAAAGATAAAATAAAGGAGTTTATAACTACAAACATGAATAAAAAGCTTAATAAACAACAGATTAAACTATTGGACAAGAGTATTTCATATACAGAAGTTATTACACAAATAAATAAGCTTAAATCAAACAAAGCACCGGGTAATGATGGTATTATACCAGAGATATATAAAATCCTTTCTAAAACTACATATTCATTAATACATAAGGTTTTTATTCTGGCCCAAACTGAGTTAATAAGCCGCCCATCTTGGCAATATACATTTATTTCACCAATTTTAAAACCTAATAAAGATGCAACTAGATGTTCTTCATATCGACCCATCTCATTACTTAATGTTGATTATAAAATGTTTATGAGTATTTTTGCTGATAGATTGAAGACAATTATCCCGGCATTATAGACATAGATCAGACGGGCTTCATTGTAAATAGAAATACTTTTGATAATATAAGAAGAACTTTAACATTAATTGATTTTGCAAATAGGAAAAGAAAGATTTAACACTTATTAGTCTTGATATAGGTTCAGCATTTGATTCAGTAAGTTGGGACTATCTGTTTACCTTACTGAAGTGCACAAATTTCTCTGATGCATTTGTAAATTTAATTGAGCATTTATACAAAGGAACGCTGGCTTATATTAAGGTAGGAACATATGTTTCACAAAAAATACCCATTCTTAAAGGTACAAAGCAAGGATGTCCACTTTCTCCACTATTATTCACTTTAGTAATGGAGCCTTGGGCAAATTTAATTAGAAACAGTACTGACATAGAGGGTTTTGAAATAGAAGAAAATACAACATCAAAAATTCAACTTTTTGCAGATGATGTTCTAATTACATCAGCAGGATCTAATTCTTCTATGCAGTCTTTATTTGATAAAATGATGAATTTTAAAAGTATTTCTGGTTTAATATTCAATGAAGAAAAACTAAAATACTACCTATATATACACGAAAAATACTCTCATTAGTGATTTTACTAAATATGTACCCAACTCAGGTCAGATAACTTATTTAGGTATAATACTATCTAAAGATATTAAATCTATTATATATAATAACTATAATACCTGTTTTCTTAATATACAAAATCTTTTTAATACCTGGAATAATATGTTTTTACTATGGAGGAGAGACTTACAATTATTAAAATGATAATATTCCCCAAGATTTTATACTTAATACAATCAATAATACTTTCACCTACAAAAATAACTATCAAGAAACTGAATACACTAATGTTAAATTTCTTATGGGCACCTAATAGACCTAGGATTGCATTAAAGAAACATACTAATAGCTGGTCTCAAGGGGTATTTCTTTTCCAGACTTTAATTTATATATTATCTCTTCTATTATAAAAGTTATTACTTTATTAATAGATCGGTCATATGTCATAAAATGGAAAGATTATTGGGAGCTAATTAGTATGCACTTCATGAAAATCTCCTTAACACATAAAAATATGATTATAAATAACTCCATGTTGTGGTTGCTAAAGGAATTTTGTACTTCACCTATTACACCTAAACATATGGTCTGTTACCCATTAAATATTATTATTAGTTATCGTAACTTTATATTCATGCACCCTAAGTATAGGGAATGGAATTTTATTGTATTCCCTATAATTTATACTCAGGGTATGCTTATGTCATCTACTTCTGAAGGAGCTCATTTAGCTATAGATAATAATTTAAAGTACTGGTATCAGCTGATATCTGATAATAAGGTTAAAAATCTAGATTTCTTAAAACAAGAATTTGATCTAAGAGAAACTTGCTGGTTAGAGGTTCAGATCTTTAGACAACATCTCATTGATAGAATAGATCTAATGTCTATAACAGTTAAAGAATCTATTCCAAAACTAATTGATTATTTGATAATAAATTTACAGCATAAAGTTTCTGATAAAGGTAAACTTTCATATATACATAAAATTATCAGACAAGAAACTTTTTACAATGTAGATTCATACTGGAATTATTTCACCTCTATTAATGGGGACCCACCAACTCAACAAGATAAACAATATATATTGGAATCTGCTTATAGAACTACATCTTCCATTGTCTGGAGACTTTATACATGGACATTTTTACATAGATCTTTTTATACACCTTTGATGATGAATAAAATTAATAATAAAGATAATCTATGTAAGAGATGTAATGTAGAAATTAATGCTGACTGGGCTCATATGTTTTATGACTGTATGAAGTTGAAAGAATACTGGAAGTCAATTAATGAATTTTGCAGGCTCTTTTTACAGATAATTTCATTATTTCTAAGTCTCTTATATTATTCAACACACCTGTACCTCAATGTGTTAAAAGA